>NW_028124517.1:0-65134 GCF_965194825.1 Balaenoptera physalus
AATGTGACACATACTTTAAGAGAACACTTTGAAGAACTAAGGGGTAATCACAGCTTGAAAAATAAAAAGGACATGCCTTCAAGCTCAATTTCAATGGATTATGAGGCACGTGCGAATTCAGCCACAAAGAGGTATCAGATCACACTTGTCAGTATAACCATCAGCAAGAAAACTACAAACAATAAATGCTGAAGGTGTTGTAGAGAAAAGCAAACCCTCAACTTCAAGGGGGACGTAACTTGGAAAGGGCCACGAACTAGAACAGAATGGAAGTGCCTTAAAAAGGTAAACATTGAGCTACCATATGATCCAGCAGGCCCACTCCACTTATAATCTAAGAAGAGAGAATTGGAAAGACACAGGCAGGCAAATCTGCATTGCACAGTATTACAATAGCCAAGATATGGAAGTAACCAAAAAGTCCACCAACAGATGGGTGGACAAAGAAGAACTCCTCCATGTACAAGTGGGATATTCGCTAGTGAAAAAAATGAAACAATGCCATTTGCAGCACCATAGATGAGTCTAGACGTAATCACGCCACCTGTAGTAAGTGAGAAAGCAAAAGACACATATCCTATTATATCACTTTTAGGAGTTACTTAAAAATTGATACCAATGAAGATATTTCCACAGAGAAAGGCAATCACAGATTCATTAAAAAACTTATGGTTCACCAAATAGAAAGGGATGATAATTGGATACATTACCATATTGGGGTTAACAGAGATATACAAACCATGTGAAATATATAATCACCAAAGACGTACGGAAGACCAGGAGAAGACTACTCAACCTTGTGGCATAACCTACATGGGAAAAGGATGCTAGGAAGAATAGATACATGTATATGTGTGAAAGAACCACATCTTGCACACCTAGAACCAACAAACCATTGTAATCAAATTTGCTGGGATAAAAAATAAAAAGTAAATTATAAATATGAACAAGAAGTAATGAGACATAAACTTAAAGGGCTTTTTCCTGGCACAATCCATTCTAATTTACAACCTAGAACACCACTTCCATTAAGCCTCTGTTTCCCCAGTTACCAAATTTGGTAAAGAAGAAATGCTGCCACCTTGTGGCCGTGTCCTGCAAGAGCAGCTTTAAACTCACAGCTAATGGTTACTTAACATTCACAAGGACTCAGGGCTGTAAAGGACACCTGCCCTAAAAAATTGTGCTGAAGTAGTGAATGGACAAGAAAATTCAAAACAGGCAGATGTTTCAAGAAGAGAGTATGAAGAGTTATGTTTTACTCACGCTCTTTAAAAAAAAAAAGGAAAATGGATAAAAGCTCAACCTCAGGGTGTGTTAGACCCATGCAATCTAATCTACAAAAGGTTTCAACTTACACCAGTCGACTGACCATCAGCAAAAAGTCTACAAACAATAAGTGCTGAAGGGGTTTTAGAGAACTGTGTACCCTCTACCTGCTGGTGAGACGTAAAGGGGTAACAGCCAATAATGAGAAAAGAAAGGAGCTGTGTTTAAAAGTAAAAATGGAGGTACCATTCAATCCAGCAGGCGCACCAATGGACCTCTCACCTGAGAAGACAAGAATCGAGAAGACACAGGCCGCAAAAGCTGCAGTGCAGCCTTATTCACAATAGCCAAGACAGTGAAACAATCAAAATGTCCAACAACAGGTGAATGGATAAAGAAGAAGTGCTCCATGTACACAATGAAATATTAGTCATGGAAAACAACGAACCATTGCTCTTTGAGGCACCACAAATGAGTCTGCAGAGAATCATGAAAGATGAGGTAAGTTGGAAAGCAACAGACCTGTATTCTATGATATCACTTATAGACGTTATCTAATAACTGACACAAATGAACATATTTGCACAGAGAAAGACACTCACAGATTTAGAAAACAAACTATGCTCATCTAAAACGAAAGGTGGGGGGAATGAATAAATTAAGATTAGTGTTACTATATGTATACAAACACATATTATCTATATATCTCAAAAAGACCGACCATATAGCAAGGGAAGTCTGCGGAACCTTCTGTACCATTTTACATGGGAAGAGGATCTGTAGTTGAATAGATATATATAATGTACAAATGAACCAGATTGTGTACACCTAGGACAAACAATATTCTAAGCTTTACCCCAATTAAAAAAAAAAATTTAAAACCCAGAAGAAATAATGAGATATAAACTTATGGGGCTTTCTCCATGCACATTCCAATGTAATTTACAACCTAGGAACACGACTTCCAGAAAGGCTCTGCTGCCCTACTACCCAGATTTGGGAATGGAGAAATGCTGCCTGCTTCAGGTCACTTCCCACAACAGGAGCTTTAAAACCATTGCCAAAGGTCACTAAATATTCACAAAGCTTGCAGTTCGGTAAATGACACCTGCTCTCTAAAAAAAGTCTCAGGTGGAAAATCGCCCAAAAAATTCAAAAGAGGGCAACCTTCCAAGAAGACAATTTCAAGAGTTATATTGTACTCCCAATTGTTTCCTTTTTTTAACAGAAAAGAAAACGGCGGTGAAAAATGATGAGTTTTACGAATTTTCAAAGCCATGCAAACCCAAATTACAAAACCCTATCAGCTCACAGCAGCCAGCAGGGCCATTAGCATAAATGCTGCAAACAATAAATACTGAAGCGATTGTGGAGAAATGTGTACCCTCGATTTTAAGGGGGACGTGGTAAGTGCCACTAATGAAAACACAAAGAAGGTGCTTTGAAAAGGGAAAAACGGTGCTACCAGTCAGTCAATCACAACCACTGCTGGGCCTATCCCCTGAGAAAATGAGAATCAAAAAGTCACAGGCTGGCAATCCTGCACTCCAGCAATATTTACCATAGCCAACACTTGGAAGCAATGAAAATGTCCATCCACCGAGGAATGCACAAAGTAGAAGTGGTCCACGTACACAGTGGAAAACTACTCCAATAAAAAATAAAAATTAAAATTAAAAATCCAACAAAAGTAAGGAGACATCAGCTTCTGTGGGTTGGTCCGGGCACACTCCACTCTAATTTATAACCGAGAAACACCACAGGCCGCAAGGGCTTTTCCCTAGTTACCAGGGTGGGGAACATAGAAAGGCTGCCGCCCTCTGGCAGTTACCTGCAAAAGCAGCTTTAAAGCCTGTGCTAATGGTCATTTCATAGGAAGAAGTACTGCAGAACTGTAAATGAAACCTGCCCTCAAAATATCTTCAGGGAGGTAATGGCCAAAACATTTCAAAATGTGACACATACTTTAAGAGAACACTTTGAAGAACTAAGGGGTAATCACAGCTTGAAAAATAAAAAGGACATGCCTTCAAGCTCAATTTCAATGGATTATGAGGCACGTGCGAATTCAGCCACAAAGAGGTATCAGATCACACTTGTCAGTATAACCATCAGCAAGAAAACTACAAACAATAAATGCTGAAGGTGTTGTAGAGAAAAGCAAACCCTCAACTTCAAGGGGGACGTAACTTGGAAAGGGCCACGAACTAGAACAGAATGGAAGTGCCTTAAAAAGGTAAACATTGAGCTACCATATGATCCAGCAGGCCCACTCCACTTATAATCTAAGAAGAGAGAATTGGAAAGACACAGGCAGGCAAATCTGCATTGCACAGTATTACAATAGCCAAGATATGGAAGTAACCAAAAAGTCCACCAACAGATGGGTGGACAAAGAAGAACTCCTCCATGTACAAGTGGGATATTCGCTAGTGAAAAAAATGAAACAATGCCATTTGCAGCACCATAGATGAGTCTAGACGTAATCACGCCACCTGTAGTAAGTGAGAAAGCAAAAGACACATATCCTATTATATCACTTTTAGGAGTTACTTAAAAATTGATACCAATGAAGATATTTCCACAGAGAAAGGCAATCACAGATTCATTAAAAAACTTATGGTTCACCAAATAGAAAGGGATGATAATTGGATACATTACCATATTGGGGTTAACAGAGATATACAAACCATGTGAAATATATAATCACCAAAGACGTACGGAAGACCAGGAGAAGACTACTCAACCTTGTGGCATAACCTACATGGGAAAAGGATGCTAGGAAGAATAGATACATGTATATGTGTGAAAGAACCACATCTTGCACACCTAGAACCAACAAACCATTGTAATCAAATTTGCTGGGATAAAAAATAAAAAGTAAATTATAAATATGAACAAGAAGTAATGAGACATAAACTTAAAGGGCTTTTTCCTGGCACAATCCATTCTAATTTACAACCTAGAACACCACTTCCATTAAGCCTCTGTTTCCCCAGTTACCAAATTTGGTAAAGAAGAAATGCTGCCACCTTGTGGCCGTGTCCTGCAAGAGCAGCTTTAAACTCACAGCTAATGGTTACTTAACATTCACAAGGACTCAGGGCTGTAAAGGACACCTGCCCTAAAAAATTGTGCTGAAGTAGTGAATGGACAAGAAAATTCAAAACAGGCAGATGTTTCAAGAAGAGAGTACGAAGAGTTATGTTTTACTCACGCTCTTTAAAAAAAAAAGGAAAATGGATAAAAGCTCAACCTCAGGGTGTGTTAGACCCATGCAATCTAATCTACAAAAGGTTTCAACTTACACCAGTCGACTGACCATCAGCAAAAAGTCTACAAACAATAAGTGCTGAAGGGGTTTTAGAGAACTGTGTACCCTCTACCTGCTGGTGAGACGTAAAGGGGTAACAGCCAATAATGAGAAAAGAAAGGAGCTGTGTTTAAAAGTAAAAATGGAGGTACCATTCAATCCAGCAGGCGCACCAATGGACCTCTCACCTGAGAAGACAAGAATCGAGAAGACACAGGCCGCAAAAGCTGCAGTGCAGCCTTATTCACAATAGCCAAGACAGTGAAACAATCAAAATGTCCAACAACAGGTGAATGGATAAAGAAGAAGTGCTCCATGTACACAATGGAATATTAGTCATGGAAAACAACGAACCATTGCTCTTTGAGGCACCACAAATGAGTCTGCAGAGAATCATGAAAGATGAGGTAAGTTGGAAAGCAACAGACCTGTATTCTATGATATCACTTATAGGCGTTATCTAATAACTGACACAAATGAACATATTTGCACAGAGAAAGACACTCACAGATTTAGAAAACAAACTATGCTCATCTAAAACGAAAGGTGGGGGGAATGAATAAATTAAGATTAGTGTTACTATATGTATACAAACACATATTATCTATATATCTCAAAAAGACCGACCATATAGCAAGGGAAGTCTGCGGAACCTTCTGTACCATTTTACATGGGAAGAGGTTCTGTAGTTGAATAGATATATATAATGTACAAATGAACCAGATTGTGTACACCTAGGACAAACAATATTCTAAGCTTTACCCCAATTAAAAAAAAAAATTTAAAACCCAGAAGAAATAATGAGATATAAACTTATGGGGCTTTCTCCATGCACATTCCAATGTAATTTACAACCTAGGAACACGACTTCCAGAAAGGCTCTGCTGCCCTACTACCCAGATTTGGGAATGGAGAAATGCTGCCTGCTTCAGGTCACTTCCCACAACAGGAGCTTTAAAACCATTGCCAAAGGTCACTAAATATTCACAAAGCTTGCAGTTCGGTAAATGACACCTGCTCTCTAAAAAAAGTCTCAGGTGGAAAATCGCCCAAAAAATTCAAAAGAGGGCAACCTTCCAAGAAGACAATTTCAAGAGTTATATTGTACTCCCAATTGTTTCCTTTTTTAACAGAAAAGAAAACGGCGGTGAAAACTGATGAGTTTTACGAATTTTCAAAGCCATGCAAACCCAAATTACAAAACCCTATCAGCTCACAGCAGCCAGCAGGGCCATTAGCATAAATGCTGCAAACAATAAATACTGAAGCGATTGTGGAGAAATGTGTACCCTCGATTTTAAGGGGGACGTGGTAAGTGCCACTAATGAAAACACAAAGAAGGTGCTTTGAAAAGGGAAAAACGGTGCTACCAGTCAATCACAACCACTGCTGGGCCTATCCCCTGAGAAAATGAGAATCAAAAAGTCACAGGCTGGCAATCCTGCACTCCAGCAATATTTACCATAGCCAACACTTGGAAGCAATGAAAATGTCCATCCACCGAGGAATGCACAAAGTAGAAGTGGTCCACGTACACAGTGGAAAACTACTCCAATAAAAAATAAAAATTAAAATTAAAAATCCAACAAAAGTAAGGAGACATCAGCTTCTGTGGGTTGGTCCGGGCACACTCCACTCTAATTTATAACCGAGAAACACCACAGGCCGCAAGGGCTTTTCCCTAGTTACCAGGGTGGGGAACATAGAAAGGCTGCCGCCCTCTGGCAGTTACCTGCAAAAGCAGCTTTAAAGCCTGTGCTAATGGTCATTTCATAGGAAGAAGTACTGCAGAACTGTAAATGAAACCTGCCCTCAAAATATCTTCAGGGAGGTAATGGCCAAAACATTTCAAAATGTGACACATACTTTAAGAGAACACTTTGAAGAACTAAGGGGTAATCACAGCTTGAAAAATAAAAAGGACATGCCTTCAAGCTCAATTTCAATGGATTATGAGGCACGTGCGAATTCAGCCACAAAGAGGTATCAGATCACACTTGTCAGTATAACCATCAGCAAGAAAACTACAAACAATAAATGCTGAAGGTGTTGTAGAGAAAAGCAAACCCTCAACTTCAAGGGGGACGTAACTTGGAAAGGGCCACGAACTAGAACAGAATGGAAGTGCCTTAAAAAGGTAAACATTGAGCTACCATATGATCCAGCAGGCCCACTCCACTTATAATCTAAGAAGAGAGAATTGGAAAGACACAGGCAGGCAAATCTGCATTGCACAGTATTACAATAGCCAAGATATGGAAGTAACCAAAAAGTCCACCAACAGATGGGTGGACAAAGAAGAACTCCTCCATGTACAAGTGGGATATTCGCTAGTGAAAAAAATGAAACAATGCCATTTGCAGCACCATAGATGAGTCTAGACGTAATCACGCCACCTGTAGTAAGTGAGAAAGCAAAAGACACATATCCTATTATATCACTTTTAGGAGTTACTTAAAAATTGATACCAATGAAGATATTTCCACAGAGAAAGGCAATCACAGATTCATTAAAAAACTTATGGTTCACCAAATAGAAAGGGATGATAATTGGATACATTACCATATTGGGGTTAACAGAGATATACAAACCATGTGAAATATATAATCACCAAAGACGTACGGAAGACCAGGAGAAGACTACTCAACCTTGTGGCATAACCTACATGGGAAAAGGATGCTAGGAAGAATAGATACATGTATATGTGTGAAAGAACCACATCTTGCACACCTAGAACCAACAAACCATTGTAATCAAATTTGCTGGGATAAAAATAAAAAGTAAATTATAAATATGAACAAGAAGTAATGAGACATAAACTTAAAGGGCTTTTTCCTGGCACAATCCATTCTAATTTACAACCTAGAACACCACTTCCATTAAGCCTCTGTTTCCCCAGTTACCAAATTTGGTAAAGAAGAAATGCTGCCACCTTGTGGCCGTGTCCTGCAAGAGCAGCTTTAAACTCACAGCTAATGGTTACTTAACATTCACAAGGACTCAGGGCTGTAAAGGACACCTGCCCTAAAAAATTGTGCTGAAGTAGTGAATGGACAAGAAAATTCAAAACAGGCAGATGTTTCAAGAAGAGAGTATGAAGAGTTATGTTTTACTCACGCTCTTTAAAAAAAAAAGGAAAATGGATAAAAGCTCAACCTCAGGGTGTGTTAGACCCATGCAATCTAATCTACAAAAGGTTTCAACTTACACCAGTCGACTGACCATCAGCAAAAAGTCTACAAACAATAAGTGCTGAAGGGGTTTTAGAGAACTGTGTACCCTCTACCTGCTGGTGAGACGTAAAGGGGTAACAGCCAATAATGAGAAAAGAAAGGAGCTGTGTTTAAAAGTAAAAATGGAGGTACCATTCAATCCAGCAGGCGCACCAATGGACCTCTCACCTGAGAAGACAAGAATCGAGAAGACACAGGCCGCAAAAGCTGCAGTGCAGCCTTATTCACAATAGCCAAGACAGTGAAACAATCAAAATGTCCAACAACAGGTGAATGGATAAAGAAGAAGTGCTCCATGTACACAATGAAATATTAGTCATGGAAAACAACGAACCATTGCTCTTTGAGGCACCACAAATGAGTCTGCAGAGAATCATGAAAGATGAGGTAAGTTGGAAAGCAACAGACCTGTATTCTATGATATCACTTATAGACGTTATCTAATAACTGACACAAATGAACATATTTGCACAGAGAAAGACACTCACAGATTTAGAAAACAAACTATGCTCATCTAAAACGAAAGGTGGGGGGAATGAATAAATTAAGATTAGTGTTACTATATGTATACAAACACATATTATCTATATATCTCAAAAAGACCGACCATATAGCAAGGGAAGTCTGCGGAACCTTCTGTACCATTTTACATGGGAAGAGGATCTGTAGTTGAATAGATATATATAATGTACAAATGAACCAGATTGTGTACACCTAGGACAAACAATATTCTAAGCTTTACCCCAATTAAAAAAAAAAATTTAAAACCCAGAAGAAATAATGAGATATAAACTTATGGGGCTTTCTCCATGCACATTCCAATGTAATTTACAACCTAGGAACACGACTTCCAGAAAGGCTCTGCTGCCCTACTACCCAGATTTGGGAATGGAGAAATGCTGCCTGCTTCAGGTCACTTCCCACAACAGGAGCTTTAAAACCATTGCCAAAGGTCACTAAATATTCACAAAGCTTGCAGTTCGGTAAATGACACCTGCTCTCTAAAAAAAGTCTCAGGTGGAAAATCGCCCAAAAAATTCAAAAGAGGGCAACCTTCCAAGAAGACAATTTCAAGAGTTATATTGTACTCCCAATTGTTTCCTTTTTTTAACAGAAAAGAAAACGGCGGTGAAAAATGATGAGTTTTACGAATTTTCAAAGCCATGCAAACCCAAATTACAAAACCCTATCAGCTCACAGCAGCCAGCAGGGCCATTAGCATAAATGCTGCAAACAATAAATACTGAAGCGATTGTGGAGAAATGTGTACCCTCGATTTTAAGGGGGACGTGGTAAGTGCCACTAATGAAAACACAAAGAAGGTGCTTTGAAAAGGGAAAAACGGTGCTACCAGTCAGTCAATCACAACCACTGCTGGGCCTATCCCCTGAGAAAATGAGAATCAAAAAGTCACAGGCTGGCAATCCTGCACTCCAGCAATATTTACCATAGCCAACACTTGGAAGCAATGAAAATGTCCATCCACCGAGGAATGCACAAAGTAGAAGTGGTCCACGTACACAGTGGAAAACTACTCCAATAAAAAATAAAAATTAAAATTAAAAATCCAACAAAAGTAAGGAGACATCAGCTTCTGTGGGTTGGTCCGGGCACACTCCACTCTAATTTATAACCGAGAAACACCACAGGCCGCAAGGGCTTTTCCCTAGTTACCAGGGTGGGGAACATAGAAAGGCTGCCGCCCTCTGGCAGTTACCTGCAAAAGCAGCTTTAAAGCCTGTGCTAATGGTCATTTCATAGGAAGAAGTACTGCAGAACTGTAAATGAAACCTGCCCTCAAAATATCTTCAGGGAGGTAATGGCCAAAACATTTCAAAATGTGACACATACTTTAAGAGAACACTTTGAAGAACTAAGGGGTAATCACAGCTTGAAAAATAAAAAGGACATGCCTTCAAGCTCAATTTCAATGGATTATGAGGCACGTGCGAATTCAGCCACAAAGAGGTATCAGATCACACTTGTCAGTATAACCATCAGCAAGAAAACTACAAACAATAAATGCTGAAGGTGTTGTAGAGAAAAGCAAACCCTCAACTTCAAGGGGGACGTAACTTGGAAAGGGCCACGAACTAGAACAGAATGGAAGTGCCTTAAAAAGGTAAACATTGAGCTACCATATGATCCAGCAGGCCCACTCCACTTATAATCTAAGAAGAGAGAATTGGAAAGACACAGGCAGGCAAATCTGCATTGCACAGTATTACAATAGCCAAGATATGGAAGTAACCAAAAAGTCCACCAACAGATGGGTGGACAAAGAAGAACTCCTCCATGTACAAGTGGGATATTCGCTAGTGAAAAAAATGAAACAATGCCATTTGCAGCACCATAGATGAGTCTAGACGTAATCACGCCACCTGTAGTAAGTGAGAAAGCAAAAGACACATATCCTATTATATCACTTTTAGGAGTTACTTAAAAATTGATACCAATGAAGATATTTCCACAGAGAAAGGCAATCACAGATTCATTAAAAAACTTATGGTTCACCAAATAGAAAGGGATGATAATTGGATACATTACCATATTGGGGTTAACAGAGATATACAAACCATGTGAAATATATAATCACCAAAGACGTACGGAAGACCAGGAGAAGACTACTCAACCTTGTGGCATAACCTACATGGGAAAAGGATGCTAGGAAGAATAGATACATGTATATGTGTGAAAGAACCACATCTTGCACACCTAGAACCAACAAACCATTGTAATCAAATTTGCTGGGATAAAAAATAAAAAGTAAATTATAAATATGAACAAGAAGTAATGAGACATAAACTTAAAGGGCTTTTTCCTGGCACAATCCATTCTAATTTACAACCTAGAACACCACTTCCATTAAGCCTCTGTTTCCCCAGTTACCAAATTTGGTAAAGAAGAAATGCTGCCACCTTGTGGCCGTGTCCTGCAAGAGCAGCTTTAAACTCACAGCTAATGGTTACTTAACATTCACAAGGACTCAGGGCTGTAAAGGACACCTGCCCTAAAAAATTGTGCTGAAGTAGTGAATGGACAAGAAAATTCAAAACAGGCAGATGTTTCAAGAAGAGAGTACGAAGAGTTATGTTTTACTCACGCTCTTTAAAAAAAAAAGGAAAATGGATAAAAGCTCAACCTCAGGGTGTGTTAGACCCATGCAATCTAATCTACAAAAGGTTTCAACTTACACCAGTCGACTGACCATCAGCAAAAAGTCTACAAACAATAAGTGCTGAAGGGGTTTTAGAGAACTGTGTACCCTCTACCTGCTGGTGAGACGTAAAGGGGTAACAGCCAATAATGAGAAAAGAAAGGAGCTGTGTTTAAAAGTAAAAATGGAGGTACCATTCAATCCAGCAGGCGCACCAATGGACCTCTCACCTGAGAAGACAAGAATCGAGAAGACACAGGCCGCAAAAGCTGCAGTGCAGCCTTATTCACAATAGCCAAGACAGTGAAACAATCAAAATGTCCAACAACAGGTGAATGGATAAAGAAGAAGTGCTCCATGTACACAATGGAATATTAGTCATGGAAAACAACGAACCATTGCTCTTTGAGGCACCACAAATGAGTCTGCAGAGAATCATGAAAGATGAGGTAAGTTGGAAAGCAACAGACCTGTATTCTATGATATCACTTATAGACGTTATCTAATAACTGACACAAATGAACATATTTGCACAGAGAAAGACACTCACAGATTTAGAAAACAAACTATGCTCATCTAAAACGAAAGGTGGGGGGAATGAATAAATTAAGATTAGTGTTACTATATGTATACAAACACATATTATCTATATATCTCAAAAAGACCGACCATATAGCAAGGGAAGTCTGCGGAACCTTCTGTACCATTTTACATGGGAAGAGGATCTGTAGTTGAATAGATATATATAATGTACAAATGAACCAGATTGTGTACACCTAGGACAAACAATATTCTAAGCTTTACCCCAATTAAAAAAAAAATTTAAAACCCAGAAGAAATAATGAGATATAAACTTATGGGGCTTTCTCCATGCACATTCCAATGTAATTTACAACCTAGGAACACGACTTCCAGAAAGGCTCTGCTGCCCTACTACCCAGATTTGGGAATGGAGAAATGCTGCCTGCTTCAGGTCACTTCCCACAACAGGAGCTTTAAAACCATTGCCAAAGGTCACTAAATATTCACAAAGCTTGCAGTTCGGTAAATGACACCTGCTCTCTAAAAAAAGTCTCAGGTGGAAAATCGCCCAAAAAATTCAAAAGAGGGCAACCTTCCAAGAAGACAATTTCAAGAGTTATATTGTACTCCCAATTGTTTCCTTTTTTTAACAGAAAAGAAAACGGCGGTGAAAAATGATGAGTTTTACGAATTTTCAAAGCCATGCAAACCCAAATTACAAAACCCTATCAGCTCACAGCAGCCAGCAGGGCCATTAGCATAAATGCTGCAAACAATAAATACTGAAGCGATTGTGGAGAAATGTGTACCCTCGATTTTAAGGGGGACGTGGTAAGTGCCACTAATGAAAACACAAAGAAGGTGCTTTGAAAAGGGAAAAACGGTGCTACCAGTCAGTCAATCACAACCACTGCTGGGCCTATCCCCTGAGAAAATGAGAATCAAAAAGTCACAGGCTGGCAATCCTGCACTCCAACAGTATTTACCATAGCCAACACTTGGAAGCAATGAAAATGTCCATCCACCGAGGAATGCACAAAGTAGAAGTGGTCCACGTACACAGTGGAAAACTACTCCAATAAAAAATAAAAATTAAAATTAAAAATCCAACAAAAGTAAGGAGACATCAGCTTCTGTGGGTTGGTCCGGGCACACTCCACTCTAATTTATAACCGAGAAACACCACAGGCCGCAAGGGCTTTTCCCTAGTTACCAGGGTGGGGAACATAGAAAGGCTGCCGCCCTCTGGCAGTTACCTGCAAAAGCAGCTTTAAAGCCTGTGCTAATGGTCATTTCATAGGAAGAAGTACTGCAGAACTGTAAATGAAACCTGCCCTCAAAATATCTTCAGGGAGGTAATGGCCAAAACATTTCAAAATGTGACACATACTTTAAGAGAACACTTTGAAGAACTAAGGGGTAATCACAGCTTGAAAAATAAGAAGGACATGCCTTCAAGCTCAATTTCAATGGATTATGAGGCACGTGCGAATTCAGCCACAAAGAGGTATCAGATCACACTTGTCAGAATAACCATCAGCAAGAAAACTACAAACAATAAATGCTGAAGGTGTTGTAGAGAAATGCAAACCCTCAACTTCAAGGGGGACGTAACTTGGAAAGGGCCACGAACTAGAACAGAATGGAAGTGCCTTAAAAAGGTAAACATTGAGCTACCATATGATCCAGCAGGCCCACTCCACTTATAATCTAAGAAGAGAGAATTGGAAAGACACAGGCAGGCAAATCTGCATTGCACAGTATTACAATAGCCAAGATATGGAAGTAACCAAAAAGTCCACCAACAGATGGGTGGACAAAGAAGAACTCCTCCATGTACAAGTGGGATATTCGCTAGTGAAAAAAATGAAACAATGCCATTTGCAGCACCATAGATGAGTCTAGACGTAATCACGCCACCTGTAGTAAGTGAGAAAGCAAAAGACACATATCCTATTATATCACTTTTAGGAGTTACTTAAAAATTGATACCAATGAAGATATTTCCACAGAGAAAGGCAATCACAGATTCATTAAAAAACTTATGGTTCACCAAATAGAAAGGGATGATAATTGGATACATTACCATATTGGGGTTAACAGAGATATACAAACCATGTGAAATATATAATCACCAAAGACGTACGGAAGACCAGGAGAAGACTACTCAACCTTGTGGCATAACCTACATGGGAAAAGGATGCTAGGAAGAATAGATACATGTATATGTGTGAAAGAACCACATCTTGCACACCTAGAACCAACAAACCATTGTAATCAAATTTGCTGGGATAAAAAATAAAAAGTAAATTATAAATATGAACA
Organism: Balaenoptera physalus; assembly: GCF_965194825.1. Taxonomy (NCBI): domain Eukaryota; kingdom Metazoa; phylum Chordata; class Mammalia; order Artiodactyla; family Balaenopteridae; genus Balaenoptera; species Balaenoptera physalus. The sequence goes on from NW_028124517.1 coordinate 13,820, forward strand.
AGAAGTAATGAGACATAAACTTAAAGGGCTTTTTCCTGGCACATTCCATTCTAATTTACAACCTAGAACACCACTTCCATTAAGCCTCTGTTTCCCCAGTTACCAAATTTGGTAAAGAAGAAATGCTGCCACCTTGTGGCCGTGTCCTGCAAGAGCAGCTTTAAACTCACAGCTAATGGTTACTTAACATTCACAAGGACTCAGGGCTGTAAAGGACACCTGCCCTAAATAATTGTGCTGAAGTAGTGAATGGACAAAAAAATTCAAAACAGGCAGATGTTTCAAGAAGAGAGTATGAAGAGTTATGTTTTACTCACGCTCTTTTAAAAAAAAAGGAAAATGGATAAAAGCTCAAACTCAGGGTGTGTTAGACCCATGCAATCTAATCTACAAAAGGTTTCAACTTACACCAGTCGACTGACCATCAGCAAAAAGTCTACAAACAATAAGTGCTGAAGGGGATTTAGAGAACTGTGTACCCTCTACCTGCTGGTGAGACGTAAAGGGGTAACAGCCAATAATGAGAAAAGAAAGGAGCTGTGTTTAAAAGTAAAAATGGAGGTACCATTCAATCCAGCAGGCGCACCAATGGACCTCTCACCTGAGAAGACAAGAATCGAGAAGACACAGGCCGCAAAAGCTGCAGTGCAGCCTTATTCACAATAGCCAAGACAGTGAAACAATCAAAATGTCCAACAACAGGTGAATGGATAAAGAAGAAGTGCTCCATGTACACAATGGAATATTAGTCATGGAAAACAACGAACCATTGCTCTTTGAGGCACCACAAATGAGTCTGCAGAGAATCATGAAAGATGAGGTAAGTTGGAAAGCAACAGACCTGTATTCTATGATATCACTTATAGGCGTTATCTAATAACTGACACAAATGAACATATTTGCACAGAGAAAGACACTCACAGATTTAGAAAACAAACTATGCTCATCTAAAACGAAAGGTGGGGGGAATGAATAAATTAAGATTAGTGTTACTATATGTATACAAACACATATTATCTATATATCTCAAAAAGACCGACCATATAGCAAGGGAAGTCTGCGGAACCTTCTGTACCATTTTACATGGGAAGAGGATCTGTAGTTGAATAGATATATATAATGTACAAATGAACCAGATTGTGTACACCTAGGACAAACAATATTCTAAGCTTTACCCCAATTAAAAAAAAATTTAAAACCAAGAAGAAATAATGAGACATAAACTTATGGGGCTTTCTCCATGCACATTCCAATGTAATTTACAACCTAGGAACACGACTTCCAGAAAGGCTCTGCTGCCCTACTACCCAGATTTGGGAATGGAGAAATGCTGCCTGCTTCAGGTCACTTCCCACAACAGGAGGTTTAAAACCATTGCCAAAGGTCACTAAATATTCACAAAGCTTGCAGTTCGGTAAATGACACCTGCTCTCTAAAAAAAGTCTCAGGTGGAAAATCGCCCAAAAAATTCAAAAGAGGGCAACCTTCCAAGAAGACAATTTCAAGAGTTATATTGTACTCCCAATTGTTTCCTTTTTTTAACAGAAAAGAAAACGGCGGTGAAAAATGATGAGTTTTACGAATTTTCAAAGCCATGCAAACCCAAATTACAAAACCCTATCAGCTCACAGCAGCCAGCAGGGCCATTAGCATAAATGCTGCAAACAATAAATACTGAAGCGATTGTGGAGAAATGTGTACCCTCGATTTTAAGGGGGACGTGGTAAGTGCCACTAATGAAAACACAAAGAAGGTGCTTTGAAAAGGGAAAAACGGTGCTACCAGTCAGTCAATCACAACCACTGCTGGGCCTATCCCCTGAGAAAATGAGAATCAAAAAGTCACAGGCTGGCAATCCTGCACTCCAACAGTATTTACCATAGCCAACACTTGGAAGCAATGAAAATGTCCATCCACCGAGGAATGCACAAAGTAGAAGTGGTCCACGTACACAGTGGAAAACTACTCCAATAAAAAATAAAAATTAAAATTAAAAATCCAACAAAAGTAAGGAGACATCAACTTCTGTGGGTTGGTCCGGGCACACTCCACTCTAATTTATAACCGAGAAACACCACAGGCCGCAAGGGCTTTTCCCTAGTTACCAGGGTGGGGAACATAGAAAGGCTGCCGCCCTCTGGCAGTTACCTGCAAAAGCAGCTTTAAAGCCTGTGCTAATGGTCATTTCATAGGAAGAAGTACTGCAGAACTGTAAATGAAACCTGCCCTCAAAATATCTTCAGGGAGGTAATGGCCAAAACATTTCAAAATGTGACACATACTTTAAGAGAACACTTTGAAGAACTAAGGGGTAATCACAGCTTGAAAAATAAGAAGGACATGCCTTCAAGCTCAATTTCAATGGATTATGAGGCACGTGCGAATTCAGCCACAAAGAGGTATCAGATCACACTTGTCAGAATAACCATCAGCAAGAAAACTACAAACAATAAATGCTGAAGGTGTTGTAGAGAAATGCAAACCCTCAACTTCAAGGGGGACGTAACTTGGAAAGGGCCACGAACTAGAACAGAATGGAAGTGCCTTAAAAAGGTAAACATTGAGCTACCATATGATCCAGCAGGCCCACTCCACTTATAATCTAAGAAGAGAGAATTGGAAAGACACAGGCAGGCAAATCTGCATTGCACAGTATTACAATAGCCAAGATATGGAAGTAACCAAAAAGTCCACCAACAGATGGGTGGACAAAGAAGAACTCCTCCATGTACAAGTGGGATATTCGCTAGTGAAAAAAATGAAACAATGCCATTTGCAGCACCATAGATGAGTCTAGACGTAATCACGCCACCTGTAGTAAGTGAGAAAGCAAAAGACACATATCCTATTATATCACTTTTAGGAGTTACTTAAAAATTGATACCAATGAAGATATTTCCACAGAGAAAGGCAATCACAGATTCATTAAAAAACTTATGGTTCACCAAATAGAAAGGGATGATAATTGGATACATTACCATATTGGGGTTAACAGAGATATACAAACCATGTGAAATATATAATCACCAAAGACGTACGGAAGACCAGGAGAAGACTACTCAACCTTGTGGCATAACCTACATGGGAAAAGGATGCTAGGAAGAATAGATACATGTATATGTGTGAAAGAACCACATCTTGCACACCTAGAACCAACAAACCATTGTAATCAAATTTGCTGGGATAAAAAATAAAAAGTAAATTATAAATATGAACAAGAAGTAATGAGACATAAACTTAAAGGGCTTTTTCCTGGCACATTCCATTCTAATTTACAACCTAGAACACCACTTCCATTAAGCCTCTGTTTCCCCAGTTACCAAATTTGGTAAAGAAGAAATGCTGCCACCTTGTGGCCGTGTCCTGCAAGAGCAGCTTTAAACTCACAGCTAATGGTTACTTAACATTCACAAGGACTCAGGGCTGTAAAGGACACCTGCCCTAAAAAATTGTGCTGAAGTAGTGAATGGACAAGAAAATTCAAAACAGGCAGATGTTTCAAGAAGAGAGTATGAAGAGTTATGTTTTACTCACGCTCTTTAAAAAAAAAAGGAAAATGGATAAAAGCTCAACCTCAGGGTGTGTTAGACCCATGCAATCTAATCTACAAAAGGTTTCAACTTACACCAGTCGACTGACCATCAGCAAAAAGTCTACAAACAATAAGTGCTGAAGGGGTTTTAGAGAACTGTGTACCCTCTACCTGCTGGTGAGACGTAAAGGGGTAACAGCCAATAATGAGAAAAGAAAGGAGCTGTGTTTAAAAGTAAAAATGGAGGTACCATTCAATCCAGCAGGCGCACCAATGGACCTCTCACCTGAGAAGACAAGAATCGAGAAGACACAGGCCGCAAAAGCTGCAGTGCAGCCTTATTCACAATAGCCAAGACAGTGAAACAATCAAAATGTCCAACAACAGGTGAATGGATAAAGAAGAAGTGCTCCATGTACACAATGGAATATTAGTCATGGAAAACAACGAACCATTGCTCTTTGAGGCACCACAAATGAGTCTGCAGAGAATCATGAAAGATGAGGTAAGTTGGAAAGCAACAGACCTGTATTCTATGATATCACTTATAGGCGTTATCTAATAACTGACACAAATGAACATATTTGCACAGAGAAAGACACTCACAGATTTAGAAAACAAACTATGCTCATCTAAAACGAAAGGTGGGGGGAATGAATAAATTAAGATTAGTGTTACTATATGTATACAAACACATATTATCTATATATCTCAAAAAGACCGACCATATAGCAAGGGAAGTCTGCGGAACCTTCTGTACCATTTTACATGGGAAGAGGATCTGTAGTTGAATAGATATATATAATGTACAAATGAACCAGATTGTGTACACCTAGGACAAACAATATTCTAAGCTTTACCCCAATTAAAAAAAAATTTAAAACCAAGAAGAAATAATGAGACATAAATTTATGGGGCTTTCTCCATGCACATTCCAATGTAATTTACAACCTAGGAACACGACTTCCAGAAAGGCTCTGCTGCCCTACTACCCAGATTTGGGAATGGAGAAATGCTGCCTGCTTCAGGTCACTTCCCACAACAGGAGCTTTAAAACCATTGCCAAAGGTCACTAAGTATTCACAAAGCTTGCAGTTCGGTAAATGACACCTGCTCTCTAAAAAAAGTCTCCGGTGGAAAATCGCCCAAAAAATTCAAAAGAGGGCAACCTTCCAAGAAGACAATTTCAAGAGATATATTGTACTCCCAATTGTTTCCTTTTTTTAACAGAAAAGAAAACGGCGGTGAAAAATGATGAGTTTTACGAATTTTCAAAGCCATGCAAACCCAAATTACAAAACCCTATCAGCTCACAGCAGCCAGCAGGGCCATTAGCATAAATGCTGCAAACAATAAATACTGAAGCGATTGTGGAGAAATGTGTACCCTCGATTTTAAGGGGGACGTGGTAAGTGCCACTAATGAAAACACAAAGAAGGTGCTTTGAAAAGGGAAAAACGGTGCTACCAGTCAGTCAATCAAAACCACTGCTGGGCCTATCCCCTGAGAAAATGAGAATCAAAAAGTCACAGGCTGGCAATCCTGCACTCCAACAATATTTACCATAGCCAACACTTGGAAGCAATGAAAATGTCCATCCACCGAGGAATGCACAAAGTAGAAGTGGTCCACGTACACAGTGGAAAACTACTCCAATAAAAAATAAAAATTAAAATTAAAAATCCAACAAAAGTAAGGAGACATCAGCTTGTGTGGGTTGGTCCGGGAACACTCCACTCTAATTTATAACCGAGAAACACCACAGGCCGCAAGGGCTTTTCCCTAGTTACCAGGGTGGGGAACATAGAAAGGCTGCCGCCCTCTGGCAGTTACCTGCAAAAGCAGCTTTAAAGCCTGTGCTAATGGTCATTTCATAGGAAGAAGTACTGCAGAACTGTAAATGAAACCTGCCCTCAAAATATCTTCAGGGAGGTAATGGCCAAAACATTTCAAAATGTGACACATACTTTAAGAGAACACTTTGAAGAACTAAGGGGTAATCACAGCTTGAAAAATAAAAAGGACATGCCTTCAAGCTCAATTTCAATGGATTATGAGGCACGTGCGAATTCAGCCACAAAGAGGTATCAGATCACACTTGTCAGTATAACCATCAGCAAGAAAACTACAAACAATAAATGCTGAAGGTGTTGTAGAGAAAAGCAAACCCTCAACTTCAAGGGGGACGTAACTTGGAAAGGGCCACGAACTAGAACAGAATGGAAGTGCCTTAAAAAGGTAAACATTGAGCTACCATATGATCCAGCAGGCCCACTCCACTTATAATCTAAGAAGAGAGAATTGGAAAGACACAGGCAGGCAAATCTGCATTGCACAGTATTACAATAGCCAAGATATGGAAGTAACCAAAAAGTCCACCAACAGATGGGTGGACAAAGAAGAACTCCTCCATGTACAAGTGGGATATTCGCTAGTGAAAAAAATGAAACAATGCCATTTGCAGCACCATAGATGAGTCTAGACGTAATCACGCCACCTGTAGTAAGTGAGAAAGCAAAAGACACATATCCTATTATATCACTTTTAGGAGTTACTTAAAAATTGATACCAATGAAGATATTTCCACAGAGAAAGGCAATCACAGATTCATTAAAAAACTTATGGTTCACCAAATAGAAAGGGATGATAATTGGATACATTACCATATTGGGGTTAACAGAGATATACAAACCATGTGAAATATATAATCACCAAAGACGTACGGAAGACCAGGAGAAGACTACTCAACCTTGTGGCATAACCTACATGGGAAAAGGATGCTAGGAAGAATAGATACATGTATATGTGTGAAAGAACCACATCTTGCACACCTAGAACCAACAAACCATTGTAATCAAATTTGCTGGGATAAAAAATAAAAAGTAAATTATAAATATGAACAAGAAGTAATGAGACATAAACTTAAAGGGCTTTTTCCTGGCACATTCCATTCTAATTTACAACCTAGAACACCACTTCCATTAAGCCTCTGTTTCCCCAGTTACCAAATTTGGTAAAGAAGAAATGCTGCCACCTTGTGGCCGTGTCCTGCAAGAGCAGCTTTAAACTCACAGCTAATGGTTACTTAACATTCACAAGGACTCAGGGCTGTAAAGGACACCTGCCCTAAATAATTGTGCTGAAGTAGTGAATGGACAAAAAAATTCAAAACAGGCAGATGTTTCAAGAAGAGAGTATGAAGAGTTATGTTTTACTCACGCTCTTTTAAAAAAAAAGGAAAATGGATAAAAGCTCAAACTCAGGGTGTGTTAGACCCATGAAATCTAATCTACAAAAGGTTTCAACTTACACCAGTCGACTGACCATCAGCAAAAAGTCTACAAACAATAAGTGCTGAAGGGGATTTAGAGAACTGTGTACCCTCTACCTGCTGGTGAGACGTAAAGGGGTAACAGCCAATAATGAGAAAAGAAAGGAGCTGTGTTTAAAAGTAAAAATGGAGGTACCATTCAATCCAGCAGGCGCACCAATGGACCTCTCACCTGAGAAGACAAGAATCGAGAAGACACAGGCCGCAAAAGCTGCAGTGCAGCCTTATTCACAATAGCCAAGACAGTGAAACAATCAAAATGTCCAACAACAGGTGAATGGATAAAGAAGAAGTGCTCCATGTACACAATGGAATATTAGTCATGGAAAACAACGAACCATTGCTCTTTGAGGCACCACAAATGAGTCTGCAGAGAATCATGAAAGATGAGGTAAGTTGGAAAGCAACAGACCTGTATTCTATGATATCACTTATAGACGTTATCTAATAACTGACACAAATGAACATATTTGCACAGAGAAAGACACTCACAGATTTAGAAAACAAACTATGCTCATCTAAAACGAAAGGTGGGGGGAATGAATAAATTAAGATTAGTGTTACTATATGTATACAAACACATATTATCTATATATCTCAAAAAGACCGACCATATAGCAAGGGAAGTCTGCGGAACCTTCTGTACCATTTTACATGGGAAGAGGATCTGTAGTTGAATAGATATATATAATGTACAAATGAACCAGATTGTGTACACCTAGGACAAACAATATTCTAAGCTTTACCCCAATTAAAAAAAAATTTAAAACCAAGAAGAAATAATGAGACATAAACTTATGGGGCTTTCTCCATGCACATTCCAATGTAATTTACAACCTAGGAACACGACTTCCAGAAAGGCTCTGCTGCCCTACTACCCAGATTTGGGAATGGAGAAATGCTGCCTGCTTCAGGTCACTTCCCACAACAGGAGCTTTAAAACCATTGCCAAAGGTCACTAAGTATTCACAAAGCTTGCAGTTCGGTAAATGACACCTGCTCTCTAAAAAAAGTCTCCGGTGGAAAATCGCCCAAAAAATTCAAAAGAGGGCAACCTTCCAAGAAGACAATTTCAAGAGATATATTGTACTCCCAATTGTTTCCTTTTTTTAACAGAAAAGAAAACGGCGGTGAAAAATGATGAGTTTTACGAATTTTCAAAGCCATGCAAACCCAAATTACAAAACCCTATCAGCTCACAGCAGCCAGCAGGGCCATTAGCATAAATGCTGCAAACAATAAATACTGAAGCGATTGTGGAGAAATGTGTACCCTCGATTTTAAGGGGGACGTGGTAAGTGCCACTAATGAAAACACAAAGAAGGTGCTTTGAAAAGGGAAAAACGGTGCTACCAGTCAGTCAATCAAAACCACTGCTGGGCCTATCCCCTGAGAAAATGAGAATCAAAAAGTCACAGGCTGGCAATCCTGCACTCCAACAATATTTACCATAGCCAACACTTGGAAGCAATGAAAATGTCCATCCACCGAGGAATGCACAAAGTAGAAGTGGTCCACGTACACAGTGGAAAACTACTCCAATAAAAAATAAAAATTAAAATTAAAAATCCAACAAAAGTAAGGAGACATCAGCTTCTGTGGGTTGGTCCGGGAACACTCCACTCTAATTTATAACCGAGAAACACCACAGGCCGCAAGGGCTTTTCCCTAGTTACCAGGGTGGGGAACATAGAAAGGCTGCCGCCCTCTGGCAGTTACCTGCAAAAGCAGCTTTAAAGCCTGTGCTAATGGTCATTTCATAGGAAGAAGTACTGCAGAACTGTAAATGAAACCTGCCCTCAAAATATCTTCAGGGAGGTAATGGCCAAAACATTTCAAAATGTGACACATACTTTAAGAGAACACTTTGAAGAACTAAGGGGTAATCACAGCTTGAAAAATAAAAAGGACATGCCTTCAAGCTCAATTTCAATGGATTATGAGGCACGTGCGAATTCAGCCACAAAGAGGTATCAGATCACACTTGTCAGTATAACCATCAGCAAGAAAACTACAAACAATAAATGCTGAAGGTGTTGTAGAGAAAAGCAAACCCTCAACTTCAAGGGGGACGTAACTTGGAAAGGGCCACGAACTAGAACAGAATGGAAGTGCCTTAAAAAGGTAAACATTGAGCTACCATATGATCCAGCAGGCCCACTCCACTTATAATCTAAGAAGAGAGAATTGGAAAGACACAGGCAGGCAAATCTGCATTGCACAGTATTACAATAGCCAAGATATGGAAGTAACCAAAAAGTCCACCAACAGATGGGTGGACAAAGAAGAACTCCTCCATGTACAAGTGGGATATTCGCTAGTGAAAAAAATGAAACAATGCCATTTGCAGCACCATAGATGAGTCTAGACGTAATCACGCCACCTGTAGTAAGTGAGAAAGCAAAAGACACATATCCTATTATATCACTTTTAGGAGTTACTTAAAAATTGATACCAATGAAGATATTTCCACAGAGAAAGGCAATCACAGATTCATTAAAAAACTTATGGTTCACCAAATAGAAAGGGATGATAATTGGATACATTACCATATTGGGGTTAACAGAGATATACAAACCATGTGAAATATATAATCACCAAAGACGTACGGAAGACCAGGAGAAGACTACTCAACCTTGTGGCATAACCTACATGGGAAAAGGATGCTAGGAAGAATAGATACATGTATATGTGTGAAAGAACCACATCTTGCACACCTAGAACCAACAAACCATTGTAATCAAATTTGCTGGGATAAAAAATAAAAAGTAAATTATAAATATGAACAAGAAGTAATGAGACATAAACTTAAAGGGCTTTTTCCTGGCACATTCCATTCTAATTTACAACCTAGAACACCACTTCCATTAAGCCTCTGTTTCCCCAGTTACCAAATTTGGTAAAGAAGAAATGCTGCCACCTTGTGGCCGTGTCCTGCAAGAGCAGCTTTAAACTCACAGCTAATGGTTACTTAACATTCACAAGGACTCAGGGCTGTAAAGGACACCTGCCCTAAATAATTGTGCTGAAGTAGTGAATGGACAAAAAAAATTCAAAACAGGCAGATGTTTCAAGAAGAGAGTATGAAGAGTTATGTTTTACTCACGCTCTTTTAAAAAAAAAGGAAAATGGATAAAAGCTCAAACTCAGGGTGTGTTAGACCCATGAAATCTAATCTACAAAAGGTTTCAACTTACACCAGTCGACTGACCATCAGCAAAAAGTCTACAAACAATAAGTGCTGAAGGGGATTTAGAGAACTGTGTACCCTCTACCTGCTGGTGAGACGTAAAGGGGTAACAGCCAATAATGAGAAAAGAAAGGAGCTGTGTTTAAAAGTAAAAATGGAGGTACCATTCAATCCAGCAGGCGCACCAATGGACCTCTCACCTGAGAAGACAAGAATCGAGAAGACACAGGCCGCAAAAGCTGCAGTGCAGCCTTATTCACAATAGCCAAGACAGTGAAACAATCAAAATGTCCAACAACAGGTGAATGGATAAAGAAGAAGTGCTCCATGTACACAATGGAATATTAGTCATGGAAAACAACGAACCATTGCTCTTTGAGGCACCACAAATGAGTCTGCAGAGAATCATGAAAGATGAGGTAAGTTGGAAAGCAACAGACCTGTATTCTATGATATCACTTATAGACGTTATCTAATAACTGACACAAATGAACATATTTGCACAGAGAAAGACACTCACAGATTTAGAAAACAAACTATGCTCATCTAAAACGAAAGGTGGGGGGAATGAATAAATTAAGATTAGTGTTACTATATGTATACAAACACATATTATCTATATATCTCAAAAAGACCGACCATATAGCAAGGGAAGTCTGCGGAACCTTCTGTACCATTTTACATGGGAAGAGGATCTGTAGTTGAATAGATATATATAATGTACAAATGAACCAGATTGTGTACACCTAGGACAAACAATATTCTAAGCTTTACCCCAATTAAAAAAAAATTTAAAACCAAGAAGAAATAATGAGACATAAACTTATGGGGCTTTCTCCATGCACATTCCAATGTAATTTACAACCTAGGAACACGACTTCCAGAAAGGCTCTGCTGCCCTACTACCCAGATTTGGGAATGGAGAAATGCTGCCTGCTTCAGGTCACTTCCCACAACAGGAGCTTTAAAACCATTGCCAAAGGTCACTAAGTATTCACAAAGCTTGCAGTTCGGTAAATGACACCTGCTCTCTAAAAAAAGTCTCCGGTGGAAAATCGCCCAAAAAATTCAAAAGAGGGCAACCTTCCAAGAAGACAATTTCAAGAGATATATTGTACTCCCAATTGTTTCCTTTTTTTAACAGAAAAGAAAACGGCGGTGAAAAATGATGAGTTTTACGAATTTTCAAAGCCATGCAAACCCAAATTACAAAACCCTATCAGCTCACAGCAGCCAGCAGGGCCATTAGCATAAATGCTGCAAACAATAAATACTGAAGCGATTGTGGAGAAATGTGTACCCTCGATTTTAAGGGGGACGTGGTAAGTGCCACTAATGAAAACACAAAGAAGGTGCTTTGAAAAGGGAAAAACGGTGCTACCAGTCAGTCAATCAAAACCACTGCTGGGCCTATCCCCTGAGAAAATGAGAATCAAAAAGTCACAGGCTGGCAATCCTGCACTCCAACAATATTTACCATAGCCAACACTTGGAAGCAATGAAAATGTCCATCCACCGAGGAATGCACAAAGTAGAAGTGGTCCACGTACACAGTGGAAAACTACTCCAATAAAAAATAAAAATTAAAATTAAAAATCCAACAAAAGTAAGGAGACATCAGCTTCTGTGGTTTGGTCCGGGCACACTCCACTCTAATTTATAACCGAGAAACACCACAGGCCGCAAGGGCTTTTCCCTAGTTACCAGGGTGGGGAACATAGAAAGGCTGCCGCCCTCTGGCAGTTACCTGCAAAAGCAGCTTTAAAGCCTGTGCTAATGGTCATTTCATAGGAAGAAGTACTGCAGAACTGTAAATGAAACCTGCCCTCAAAATATCTTCAGGGAGGTAATGGCCAAAACATTTCAAAATGTGACACATACTTTAAGAGAACACTTTGAAGAACTAAGGGGTAATCACAGCTTGAAAAATAAAAAGGACATGCCTTCAAGCTCAATTTCAATGGATTATGAGGCACGTGCGAATTCAGCCACAAAGAGGTATCAGATCACACTTGTCAGTATAACCATCAGCAAGAAAACTACAAACAATAAATGCTGAAGGTGTTGTAGAGAAAAGCAAACCCTCAACTTCAAGGGGGACGTAACTTGGAAAGGGCCACGAACTAGAACAGAATGGAAGTGCCTTAAAAAGGTAAACATTGAGCTACCATATGATCCAGCAGGCCCACTCCACTTATAATCTAAGAAGAGAGAATTGGAAAGACACAGGCAGGCAAATCTGCATTGCACAGTATTACAATAGCCAAGATATGGAAGTAACCAAAAAGTCCACCAACAGATGGGTGGACAAAGAAGAACTCCTCCATGTACAAGTGGGATATTCGCTAGTGAAAAAAATGAAACAATGCCATTTGCAGCACCATAGATGAGTCTAGACGTAATCACGCCACCTGTAGTAAGTGAGAAAGCAAAAGACACATATCCTATTATATCACTTTTAGGAGTTACTTAAAAATTGATACCAATGAAGATATTTCCACAGAGAAAGGCAATCACAGATTCATTAAAAAACTTATGGTTCACCAAATAGAAAGGGATGATAATTGGATACATTACCATATTGGGGTTAACAGAGATATACAAACCATGTGAAATATATAATCACCAAAGACGTACGGAAGACCAGGAGAAGACTACTCAACCTTGTGGCATAACCTACATGGGAAAAGGATGCTAGGAAGAATAGATACATGTATATGTGTGAAAGAACCACATCTTGCACACCTAGAACCAACAAACCATTGTAATCAAATTTGCTGGGATAAAAAATAAAAAGTAAATTATAAATATGAACAAGAAGTAATGAGACATAAACTTAAAGGGCTTTTTCCTGGCACATTCCATTCTAATTTACAACCTAGAACACCACTTCCATTAAGCCTCTGTTTCCCCAGTTACCAAATTTGGTAAAGAAGAAATGCTGCCACCTTGTGGCCGTGTCCTGCAAGAGCAGCTTTAAACTCACAGCTAATGGTTACTTAACATTCACAAGGACTCAGGGCTGTAAAGGACACCTGCCTTAAATAATTGTGCTGAAGTAGTGAATGGACAAAAAAATTCAAAACAGGCAGATGTTTCAAGAAGAGAGTATGAAGAGTTATGTTTTACTCACGCTCTTTTAAAAAAAAAGGAAAATGGATAAAAGCTCAAACTCAGGGTGTGTTAGACCCATGCAATCTAATCTACAAAAGGTTTCAACTTACACCAGTCGACTGACCATCAGCAAAAAGTCTACAAACAATAAGTGCTGAAGGGGATTTAGAGAACTGTGTACCCTCTACCTGCTGGTGAGACGTAAAGGGGTAACAGCCAATAATGAGAAAAGAAAGGAGCTGTGTTTAAAAGTAAAAATGGAGGTACCATTCAATCCAGCAGGCGCACCAATGGACCTCTCACCTGAGAAGACAAGAATCGAGAAGACACAGGCCGCAAAAGCTGCAGTGCAGCCTTATTCACAATAGCCAAGACAGTGAAACAATCAAAATGTCCAACAACAGGTGAATGGATAAAGAAGAAGTGCTCCATGTACACAATGGAATATTAGTCATGGAAAACAACGAACCATTGCTCTTTGAGGCACCACAAATGAGTCTGCAGAGAATCATGAAAGATGAGGTAAGTTGGAAAGCAACAGACCTGTATTCTATGATATCACTTATAGACGTTATCTAATAACTGACACAAATGAACATATTTGCACAGAGAAAGACACTCACAGATTTAGAAAACAAACTATGCTCATCTAAAACGAAAGGTGGGGGGAATGAATAAATTAAGATTAGTGTTACTATATGTATACAAACACATATTATCTATATATCTCAAAAAGACCGACCATATAGCAAGGGAAGTCTGCGGAACCTTCTGTACCATTTTACATGGGAAGAGGATCTGTAGTTGAATAGATATATATAATGTACAAATGAACCAGATTGTGTACACCTAGGACAAACAATATTCTAAGCTTTACCCCAATTAAAAAAAAAAATTTAAAACCCAGAAGAAATAATGAGATATAAACTTATGGGGCTTTCTCCATGCACATTCCAATGTAATTTACAACCTAGGAACACGACTTCCAGAAAGGCTCTGCTGCCCTACTACCCAGATTTGGGAATGGAGAAATGCTGCCTGCTTCAGGTCACTTCCCACAACAGGAGCTTTAAAACCATTGCCAAAGGTCACTAAATATTCACAAAGCTTGCAGTTCGGTAAATGACACCTGCTCTCTAAAAAAAGTCTCCGGTGGAAAATCGCCCAAAAAATTCAAAAGAGGGCAACCTTCCAAGAAGACAATTTCAAGAGTTATATTGTACTCCCAATTGTTTCCTTTTTTTAACAGAAAAGAAAACGGCGGTGAAAAATGATGAGTTTTACGAATTTTCAAAGCCATGCAAACCCAAATTACAAAACCCTATCAGCTCACAGCAGCCAGCAGGGCCATTAGCATAAATGCTGCAAACAATAAATACTGAAGCGATTGTGGAGAAATGTGTACCCTCGATTTTAAGGGGGACGTGGTAAGTGCCACTAATGAAAACACAAAGAAGGTGCTTTGAAAAGGGAAAAACGGTGCTACCAGTCAGTCAATCACAACCACTGCTGGGCCTATCCCCTGAGAAAATGAGAATCAAAAAGTCACAGGCTGGCAATCCTGCACTCCAACAATATTTACCATAGCCAACACTTGGAAGCAATGAAAATGTCCATCCACCGAGGAATGCACAAAGTAGAAGTGGTCCACGTACACAGTGGAAAACTACTCCAATAAAAAATAAAAATTAAAATTAAAAATCCAACAAAAGTAAGGAGACATCGGCTTCTGTGGGTTGGTCCGGGCACACTCCACTCTAATTTATAACCGAGAAACACCACAGGCCGCAAGGGCTTTTCCCTAGTTACCAGGGTGGGGAACATAGAAAGGCTGCCGCCCTCTGGCAGTTACCTGCAAAAGCAGCTTTAAAGCCTGTGCTAATGGTCATTTCATAGGAAGAAGTACTGCAGAACTGTAAATGAAACCTGCCCTCAAAATATCTTCAGGGAGGTAATGGCCAAAACATTTCAAAATGTGACACATACTTTAAGAGAACACTTTGAAGAACTAAGGGGTAATCACAGCTTGAAAAATAAAAAGGACATGCCTTCAAGCTCAATTTCAATGGATTATGAGGCACGTGTGAATTCAGCCACAAAGAGGTATCAGATCACACTTGTCAGAATAACCATCAGCAAGAAAACTACAAACAATAAATGCTGAAGGTGTTGTAGAGAAAAGCAAACCCTCAACTTCAAGGGGGACGTAACTTGGAAAGGGCCACGAACTAGAACAGAATGGAAGTGCCTTAAAAAGGTAAACATTGAGCTACCATATGATCCAGCAGGCCCACTCCACTTATAATCTAAGAAGAGAGAATTGGAAAGACACAGGCAGGCAAATCTGCATTGCACAGTATTACAATAGCCAAGATATGGAAGTAACCAAAAAGTCCACCAACAGATGGGTGGACAAAGAAGAACTCCTCCATGTACAAGTGGGATATTCGCTAGTGAAAAAAATGAAACAATGCCATTTGCAGCACCATAGATGAGTCTAGACGTAATCACGCCACCTGTAGTAAGTGAGAAAGCAAAAGACACATATCCTATTATATCACTTTTAGGAGTTACTTAAAAATTGATACCAATGAAGATATTTCCACAGAGAAAGGCAATCACAGATTCATTAAAAAACTTATGGTTCACCAAATAGAAAGGGATGATAATTGGATACATTACCATATTGGGGTTAACAGAGATATACAAACCATGTGAAATATATAATCACCAAAGACGTACGGAAGACCAGGAGAAGACTACTCAACCTTGTGGCATAACCTACATGGGAAAAGGATGCTAGGAAGAATAGATACATGTATATGTGTGAAAGAACCACATCTTGCACACCTAGAACCAACAAACCATTGTAATCAAATTTGCTGGGATAAAAAATAAAAAGTAAATTATAAATATGAACAAGAAGTAATGAGACATAAACTTAAAGGGCTTTTTCCTGGCACAATCCATTCTAATTTACAACCTAGAACACCACTTCCATTAAGCCTCTGTTTCCCCAGTTACCAAATTTGGTAAAGAAGAAATGCTGCCACCTTGTGGCCGTGTCCTGCAAGAGCAGCTTTAAACTCACAGCTAATGGTTACTTAACATTCACAAGGACTCAGGGCTGTAAAGGACACCTGCCCTAAAAAATTGTGCTGAAGTAGTGAATGGACAAGAAAATTCAAAACAGGCAGATGTTTCAAGAAGAGAGTATGAAGAGTTATGTTTTACTCACGCTCTTTAAAAAAAAAAGGAAAATGGATAAAAGCTCAACCTCAGGGTGTGTTAGACCCATGCAATCTAATCTACAAAAGGTTTCAACTTACACCAGTCGACTGACCATCAGCAAAAAGTCTACAAACAATAAGTGCTGAAGGGGTTTTAGAGAACTGTGTACCCTCTACCTGCTGGTGAGACGTAAAGGGGTAACAGCCAATAATGAGAAAAGAAAGGAGCTGTGTTTAAAAGTAAAAATGGAGGTACCATTCAATCCAGCAGGCGCACCAATGGACCTCTCACCTGAGAAGACAAGAATCGAGAAGACACAGGCCGCAAAAGCTGCAGTGCAGCCTTATTCACAATAGCCAAGACAGTGAAACAATCAAAATGTCCAACAACAGGTGAATGGATAAAGAAGAAGTGCTCCATGTACACAATGGAATATTAGTCATGGAAAACAACGAACCATTGCTCTTTGAGGCACCACAAATGAGTCTGCAGAGAATCATGAAAGATGAGGTAAGTTGGAAAGCAACAGACCTGTATTCTATGATATCACTTATAGGCGTTATCTAATAACTGACACAAATGAACATATTTGCACAGAGAAAGACACTCACAGATTTAGAAAACAAACTATGCTCATCTAAAACGAAAGGTGGGGGGAATGAATAAATTAAGATTAGTGTTACTATATGTATACAAACACATATTATCTATATATCTCATAAAGACCGACCATATAGCAAGGGAAGTCTGCGGAACCTTCTGTACCATTTTACATGGGAAGAGGATCTGTAGTTGAATAGATATATATAATGTACAAATGAACCAGATTGTGTACACCTAGGACAAACAATATTCTAAGCTTTACCCCAATTAAAAAAAAAATTTAAAACCCAGAAGAAATAATGAGATATAAACTTATGGGGCTTTCTCCATGCACATTCCAATGTAATTTACAACCTAGGAACACGACTTCCAGAAAGGCTCTGCTGCCCTACTACCCAGATTTGGGAATGGAGAAATGCTGCCTGCTTCAGGTCACTTCCCACAACAGGAGCTTTAAAACCATTGCCAAAGGTCACTAAATATTCACAAAGCTTGCAGTTCGGTAAATGACACCTGCTCTCTAAAAAAAGTCTCAGGTGGAAAATCGCCCAAAAAATTCAAAAGAGGGCAACCTTCCAAGAAGACAATTTCAAGAGTTATATTGTACTCCCAATTGTTTCCTTTTTTTAACAGAAAAGAAAACGGCGGTGAAAAATGATGAGTTTTACGAATTTTCAAAGCCATGCAAACCCAAATTACAAAACCCTATCAGCTCACAGCAGCCAGCAGGGCCATTAGCATAAATGCTGCAAACAATAAATACTGAAGCGATTGTGGAGAAATGTGTACCCTCGATTTTAAGGGGGACGTGGTAAGTGCCACTAATGAAAACACAAAGAAGGTGCTTTGAAAAGGGAAAAACGGTGCTACCAGTCAGTCAATCACAACCACTGCTGGGCCTATCCCCTGAGAAAATGAGAATCAAAAAGTCACAGGCTGGCAATCCTGCACTCCAACAGTATTTACCATAGCCAACACTTGGAAGCAATGAAAATGTCCATCCACCGAGGAATGCACAAAGTAGAAGTGGTCCACGTACACAGTGGAAAACTACTCCAATAAAAAATAAAAATTAAAATTAAAAATCCAACAAAAGTAAGGAGACATCAGCTTCTGTGGGTTGGTCCGGGCACACTCCACTCTAATTTATAACCGAGAAACACCACAGGCCGCAAGGGCTTTTCCCTAGTTACCAGGGTGGGGAACATAGAAAGGCTGCCGCCCTCTGGCAGTTACCTGCAAAAGCAGCTTTAAAGCCTGTGCTAATGGTCATTTCATAGGAAGAAGTACTGCAGAACTGTAAATGAAACCTGCCCTCAAAATATCTTCAGGGAGGTAATGGCCAAAACATTTCAAAATGTGACACATACTTTAAGAGAACACTTTGAAGAACTAAGGGGTAATCACAGCTTGAAAAATAAAAAGGACATGCCTTCAAGCTCAATTTCAATGGATTATGAGGCACGTGCGAATTCAGCCACAAAGAGGTATCAGATCACACTTGTCAGTATAACCATCAGCAAGAAAACTACAAACAATAAATGCTGAAGGTGTTGTAGAGAAAAGCAAACCCTCAACTTCAAGGGGGACGTAACTTGGAAAGGGCCACGAACTAGAACAGAATGGAAGTGCCTTAAAAAGGTAAACATTGAGCTACCATATGATCCAGCAGGCCCACTCCACTTATAATCTAAGAAGAGAGAATTGGAAAGACACAGGCAGGCAAATCTGCATTGCACAGTATTACAATAGCCAAGATATGGAAGTAACCAAAAAGTCCACCAACAGATGGGTGGACAAAGAAGAACTCCTCCATGTACAAGTGGGATATTCGCTAGTGAAAAAAATGAAACAATGCCATTTGCAGCACCATAGATGAGTCTAGACGTAATCACGCCACCTGTAGTAAGTGAGAAAGCAAAAGACACATATCCTATTATATCACTTTTAGGAGTTACTTAAAAATTGATACCAATGAAGATATTTCCACAGAGAAAGGCAATCACAGATTCATTAAAAAACTTATGGTTCACCAAATAGAAAGGGATGATAATTGGATACATTACCATATTGGGGTTAACAGAGATATACAAACCATGTGAAATATATAATCACCAAAGACGTACGGAAGACCAGGAGAAGACTACTCAACCTTGTGGCATAACCTACATGGGAAAAGGATGCTAGGAAGAATAGATACATGTATATGTGTGAAAGAACCACATCTTGCACACCTAGAACCAACAAACCATTGTAATCAAATTTGCTGGGATAAAAAATAAAAAGTAAATTATAAATATGAACAAGAAGTAATGAGACATAAACTTAAAGGGCTTTTTCCTGGCACAATCCATTCTAATTTACAACCTAGAACACCACTTCCATTAAGCCTCTGTTTCCCCAGTTACCAAATTTGGTAAAGAAGAAATGCTGCCACCTTGTGGCCGTGTCCTGCAAGAGCAGCTTTAAACTCACAGCTAATGGTTACTTAACATTCACAAGGACTCAGGGCTGTAAAGGACACCTGCCCTAAAAAATTGTGCTGAAGTAGTGAATGGACAAGAAAATTCAAAACAGGCAGATGTTTCAAGAAGAGAGTATGAAGAGTTATGTTTTACTCACGCTCTTTTAAAAAAAAAGGAAAATGGATAAAAGCTCAACCTCAGGGTGTGTTAGACCCATGCAATCTAATCTACAAAAGGTTTCAACTTACACCAGTCGACTGACCATCAGCAAAAAGTCTACAAACAATAAGTGCTGAAGGGGTTTTAGAGAACTGTGTACCCTCTACCTGCTGGTGAGACGTAAAGGGGTAACAGCCAATAATGAGAAAAGAAAGGAGCTGTGTTTAAAAGTAAAAATGGAGGTACCATTCAATCCAGCAGGCGCACCAATGGACCTCTCACCTGAGAAGACAAGAATCGAGAAGACACAGGCCGCAAAAGCTGCAGTGCAGCCTTATTCACAATAGCCAAGACAGTGAAACAATCAAAATGTCCAACAACAGGTGAATGGATAAAGAAGAAGTGCTCCATGTACACAATGGAATATTAGTCATGGAAAACAACGAACCATTGCTCTTTGAGGCACCACAAATGAGTCTGCAGAGAATCATGAAAGATGAGGTAAGTTGGAAAGCAACAGACCTGTATTCTATGATATCACTTATAGGCGTTATCTAATAACTGACACAAATGAACATATTTGCACAGAGAAAGACACTCACAGATTTAGAAAACAAACTATGCTCATCTAAAACGAAAGGTGGGGGGAATGAATAAATTAAGATTAGTGTTACTATATGTATACAAACACATATTATCTATATATCTCAAAAAGACCGACCATATAGCAAGGGAAGTCTGCGGAACCTTCTGTACCATTTTACATGGGAAGAGGATCTGTAGTTGAATAGATATATATAATGTACAAATGAACCAGATTGTGTACACCTAGGACAAACAATATTCTAAGCTTTACCCCAATTAAAAAAAAAATTTAAAACCCAGAAGAAATAATGAGATATAAACTTATGGGGCTTTCTCCATGCACATTCCAATGTAATTTACAACCTAGGAACACGACTTCCAGAAAGGCTCTGCTGCCCTACTACCCAGATTTGGGAATGGAGAAATGCTGCCTGCTTCAGGTCACTTCCCACAACAGGAGCTTTAAAACCATTGCCAAAGGTCACTAAATATTCACAAAGCTTGCAGTTCGGTAAATGACACCTGCTCTCTAAAAAAAGTCTCAGGTGGAAAATCGCCCAAAAAATTCAAAAGAGGGCAACCTTCCAAGAAGACAATTTCAAGAGTTATATTGTACTCCCAATTGTTTCCTTTTTTTAACAGAAAAGAAAACGGCGGTGAAAAATGATGAGTTTTACGAATTTTCAAAGCCATGCAAACCCAAATTACAAAACCCTATCAGCTCACAGCAGCCAGCAGGGCCATTAGCATAAATGCTGCAAACAATAAATACTGAAGCGATTGTGGAGAAATGTGTACCCTCGATTTTAAGGGGGACGTGGTAAGTGCCACTAATGAAAACACAAAGAAGGTGCTTTGAAAAGGGAAAAACGGTGCTACCAGTCAGTCAATCACAACCACTGCTGGGCCTATCCCCTGAGAAAATGAGAATCAAAAAGTCACAGGCTGGCAATCCTGCACTCCAACAATATTTACCATAGCCAACACTTGGAAGCAATGAAAATGTCCATCCACCGAGGAATGCACAAAGTAGAAGTGGTCCACGTACACAGTGGAAAACTACTCCAATAAAAAATAAAAATTAAAATTAAAAATCCAACAAAAGTAAGGAGACATCAGCTTCTGTGGGTTGGTCCGGGCACACTCCACTCTAATTTATAACCGAGAAACACCACAGGCCGCAAGGGCTTTTCCCTAGTTACCAGGGTGGGGAACATAGAAAGGCTGCCGCCCTCTGGCAGTTACCTGCAAAAGCAGCTTTAAAGCCTGTGCTAATGGTCATTTCATAGGAAGAAGTACTGCAGAACTGTAAATGAAACCTGCCCTCAAAATATCTTCAGGGAGGTAATGGCCAAAACATTTCAAAATGTGACACATACATTAAGAGAACACTTTGAAGAACTAAGGGGTAATCACAGCTTGAAAAATAAAAAGGACATGCCTTCAAGCTCAATTTCAATGGATTATGAGGCACGTGCGAATTCAGCCACAAAGAGGTATCAGATCACACTTGTCAGAATAACCATCAGCAAGAAAACTACAAACAATAAATGCTGAAGGTGTTGTAGAGAAATGCAAACCCTCAACTTCAAGGGGGACGTAACTTGGAAAGGGCCACGAACTAGAACAGAATGGAAGTGCCTTAAAAAGGTAAACATTGAGCTACCATATGATCCAGCAGGCCCACTCCACTTATAATCTAAGAAGAGAGAATTGGAAAGACACAGGCAGGCAAATCTGAATTGCACAGTATTACAATAGCCAAGATATGGAAGTAACCAAAAAGTCCACCAACAGATGGGTGGACAAAGAAGAACTCCTCCATGTACAAGTGGGATATTCGCTAGTGAAAAAAATGAAACAGTGCCATTTGCAGCACCACAGATGAGTCTAGACGTAATCACGCCACCTGTAGTAAGTGAGAAAGCAAAAGACACATATCCTATTATATCACTTTTAGGAGTTACTTAAAAATTGATACCAATGAAGATATTTCCACAGAGAAAGGCAATCACAGATTCATTAAAAAACTTATGTTTCACCAAATAGAAAGGGATGATAATTGGATACATTACCATATTGGGGTTAACAGAGATATACAAACCATGTGAAATATATAATCACCAAAGACGTACGGAAGACCAGGAGAAGACTACTCAACCTTGTGGCATAACCTACATGGGAAAAGGATGCTAGGAAGAATAGATACATGTATATGTGTGGAAGAACCACATCTTGCACACCTAGAACCAACAAACCATTGTAATCAAATTTGCTGGGATAAAAAATAAAAAGTAAATTATAAATATGAACAAGAAGTAATGAGACATAAACTTAAAGGGCTTTTTCCTGGCACATTCCATTCTAATTTACAACCTAGAACACCACTTCCATTAAGCCTCTGTTTCCCCAGTTACCAAATTTGGTAAAGAAGAAATGCTGCCACCTTGTGGCCGTGTCCTGCAAGAGCAGCTTTAAACTCACAGCTAATGGTTACTTAACATTCACAAGGACTCAGGGCTGTAAAGGACACCTGCCCTAAAAAATTGTGCTGAAGTAGTGAATGGACAAAAAAATTCAAAACAGGCAGATGTTTCAAGAAGAGAGTATGAAGAGTTATGTTTTACTCACGCTCTTTTAAAAAAAAAGGAAAATGGATAAAAGCTCAACCACAGGGTGTGTTAGACCCATGCAATCTAATCTACAAAAGGTTTCAACTTACACCAGTCGACTGACCATCAGCAAAAAGTCTACAAACAATAAGTGCTGAAGGGGATTTAGAGAACTGTGTACCCTCTACCTGCTGGTGAGACGTAAAGGGGTAACAGCCAATAATGAGAAAAGAAAGGAGCTGTGTTTAATAGTAAAAATGGAGGTACCATTCAATCCAGCAGGTGCACCAATGGACCTCTCACCTGAGAAGACAAGAATCGAGAAGACACAGGCCGCAAAAGCTGCAGTGCAGCCTTATTCACAATAGCCAAGACAGTGAAGCAATCAAAATGTCCAACAACAGGTGAATGGATAAAGAAGAAGTGCTCCATGTACACAATGGAATATTAGCCATGGAAAACAACGAACCATTGCTCTTTGAGGCACCACAAATGAGTCTGCAGAGAATCATGAAAGATGAGGTAAGTTGGAAAGCAACAGACCTGTATTCTATGATATCACTTATAGGCGTTATCTAATAACTGACACAAATGAACATATTTGCACAGAGAAAGACACTCACAGATTTAGAAAACAAACTATGCTCATCTAAAACGAAAGGTGGGGGGAATGAATAAATTAAGATTAGTGTTACTATATGTATACAAACACATATTATCTATATATCTCAAAAAGACCGACCATATAGCAAGGGAAGTCTGCGGAACCTTCTGTACCATTTTACATGGGAAGAGGATCTGTAGTTGAATAGATATATATAATGTACAAATGAACCAGATTGTGTACACCTAGGACAAACAATATTCTAAGCTTTACCCCAATTAAAAAAAAAATTTAAAACCAAGAAGAAATAATGAGATATAAACTTATGGGGCTTTCTCCATGCACATTCCAATGTAATTTACAACCTAGGAACACGACTTCCAGAAAGGCTCTGCTGCCCTACTACCCAGATTTGGGAATGGAGAAATGCTGCCTGCTTCAGGTCACTTCCCACAACAGGAGCTTTAAAATCATTGCCAAAGGTCACTAAATATTCACAAAGCTTGCAGTTCGGTAAATGACACCTGCTCTCTAAAAAAAGTCTCAGGTGGAAAATCGCCCAAAAAATTCAAAAGAGGGCAACCTTCCAAGAAGACAATTTCAAGAGTTATATTGTACTCCCAATTGTTTCCTTTTTTTAACAGAAAAGAAAACGGCGGTGAAAAATGATGAGTTTTACGAATTTTCAAAGCCATGCAAACCCAAATTACAAAACCCTATCAGCTCACAGCAGCCAGCAGGGCCATTAGCATAAATGCTGCAAACAATAAATACTGAAGCGATTGTGGAGAAATGTGTACCCTCGATTTTAAGGGGGACGTGGTAAGTGCCACTAATGAAACCACAAAGAAGGTGCTTTGAAAAGGGAAAAACGGTGCTACCAGTCAGTCAATCACAACCACTGCTGGGCCTATCCCCTGAGAAAATGAGAATCAAAAAGTCACAGGCTGGCAATCCTGCACTCCAACAATATTTACCATAGCCAACACTTGGAAGCAATGAAAATGTCCATCCACCGAGGAATGCACAAAGTAGAAGTGGTCCACGTACACAGTGGAAAACTACTCCAATAAAAAATAAAAATTAAAATTAAAAATCCAACAAAAGTAAGGAGACATCAGCTTCTGTGGGTTGGTCCGGGCACACTCCACTCTAATTTATAACCGAGAAACACCACAGGCCGCAAGGGCTTTTCCCTAGTTACCAGGGTGGGGAACATAGAAAGGCTGCCGCCCTCTGGCAGTTACCTGCAAAAGCAGCTTTAAAGCCTGTGCTAATGGTCATTTCATAGGAAGAAGTACTGCAGAACTGTAAATGAAACCTGCCCTCAAAATATCTTCAGGGAGGTAATGGCCAAAACATTTCAAAATGTGACACATACTTTAAGAGAACACTTTGAAGAACTAAGAGGTAATCACAGCTTGAAAAATAAGAAGGACATGCCTTCAAGCTCAATTTCAATGGATTATGAGGCACGTGCGAATTCAGCCACAAAGAGGTATCAGATCACACTTGTCAGAATAACCATCAGCAAGAAAACTACAAACAATAAATGCTGAAGGTGTTGTAGAGAAATGCAAACCCTCAAGTTCAAGGGGGACGTAACTTGGAAAGGGCCACGAACTAGAACAGAATGGAAGTGCCTTAAAAAGGTAAACATTGAGCTACCATATGATCCAGCAGGCCCACTCCACTTATAATCTAAGAAGAGAGAATTTGAAAGACACAGGCAAGAAAATCTGCATTGCACAGTATTACAATAGCCAAGATATGGAAGTAACCAAAAAGTCCACCAACAGATGGGTGGACAAAGAAGAACTCCTCCATGTACAAGTGGGATATTCGCTAGTGAAAAAAATGAAACAATGCCATTTGCAGCACCATAGATGAGTCTAGACGTAATCACGCCACCTGTAGTAAGTGAGAAAGCAAAAGACACATATCCTATTATATCACTTTTAGGAGTTACTTAAAAATTGATACCAATGAAGATATTTCCACAGAGAAAGGCAATCACAGATTCATTAAAAAACTTATGGTTCACCAAATAGAAAGGGATGATAATTGGATACATTACCATATTGGGGTTAACAGAGATATACAAACCATGTGAAATATATAATCACCAAAGACGTACGGAAGACCAGGAGAAGACTACTCAACCTTGTGGCATAACCTACATGAGAAAAGGATGCTAGGAAGAATAGATACATGTATATGTGTGAAAGAACCACATCTTGCACACCTAGAACCAACAAACCATTGTAATCAAATTTGCTGGGATAAAAAATAAAAAGTAAATTATAAATATGAACAAGAAGTAATGAGACATAAACTTAAAGGGCTTTTTCCTGGCACATTCCATTCTAATTTACAACCTAGAACACCACTTCCATTAAGCCTCTGTTTCCCCAGTTACCAAATTTGGTAAAGAAGAAATGCTGCCACCTTGTGGCCGTGTCCTGCAAGAGCAGCTTTAAACTCACAGCTAATGGTTACTTAACATTCACAAGGACTCAGGGCTGTAAAGGACACCTGCCCTAAAAAATTGTGCTGAAGTAGTGAATGGACAAAAAAATTCAAAACAGGCAGATGTTTCAAGAAGAGAGTATGAAGAGTTATGTTTTACTCACGCTCTTTTAAAAAAAAAGGAAAATGGATAAAAGCTCAACCTCAGGGTGTGTTAGACCCATGCAATCTAATCTACAAAAGGTTTCAACTTACACCAGTCGACTGACCATCAGCAAAAAGTCTACAAACAATAAGTGCTGAAGGGGTTTTAGAGAACTGTGTACCCTCTACCTGCTGGTGAGACGTAAAGGGGTAACAGCCAATAATGAGAAAAGAAAGGAGCTGTGTTTAAAAGTAAAAATGGAGGTACCATTCAATCCAGCAGGCGCACCAATGGACCTCTCACCTGAGAAGACAAGAATCGAGAAGACACAGGCCGCAAAAGCTGCAGTGCAGCCTTATTCACAATAGCCAAGACAGTGAAGCAATCAAAATGTCCAACAACAGGTGAATGGATAAAGAAGAAGTGCTCCATGTACACAATGGAATATTAGTCATGGAAAACAACGAACCATTGCTCTTTGAGGCACCACAAATGAGTCTGCAGAGAATCATGAAAGATGAGGTAAGTTGGAAAGCAACAGACCTGTATTCTATGATATCACTTATAGGCGTTATCTAATAACTGACACAAATGAACATATTTGCACAGAGAAAGACACTCACAGATTTAGAAAACAAACTATGCTCATCTAAAACGAAAGGTGGGGGGAATGAATAAATTAAGATTAGTGTTACTATATGTATACAAACACATATTATCTATATATCTCAAAAAGACCGACCATATAGCAAGGGAAGTCTGCGGAACCTTCTGTACCATTTTACATGGGAAGAGGATCTGTAGTTGAATAGATATATATAATGTACAAATGAACCAGATTGTGTACACCTAGGACAAACAATATTCTAAGCTTTACCCCAATTAAAAAAAAAATTTAAAACCCAGAAGAAATAATGAGATATAAACTTATGGTGCTTTCTCCATGCACATTCCAATGTAATTTACAACCTAGGAACACGACTTCCAGAAAGGCTCTGCTGCCCTACTACCCAGATTTGGGAATGGAGAAATGCTGCCTGCTTCAGGTCACTTCCCACAACAGGAGCTTTAAAACCATTGCTAAAGGTCACTAAATATTCACAAAACTTGCAGTTCGGTAAATGACACCTGCTCTCTAAAAAAAGTCTCAGGTGGAAAATCGCCCAAAAAATTCAAAAGAGGGCAACCTTCCAAGAAGACAATTTCAAGAGTTATATTGTACTCCCAATTGTTTCCTTTTTTTAACAGAAAAGAAAACGGCGGTGAAAAATGATGAGTTTTACGAATTTTCAAAGCCATGCAAACCCAAATTACAAAACCCTATCAGCTCACAGCAGCCAGCAGGGCCATTAGCATAAATGCTGCAAACAATAAATACTGAAGCGATTGTGGAGAAATGTGTACCCTCGATTTTAAGGGGGACGTGGTAAGTGCCACTAATGAAAACACAAAGAAGGTGCTTTGAAAAGGGAAAAACGGTGCTACCAGTCAGTCAATCACAACCACTGCTGGGCCTATCCCCTGAGAAAATGAGAATCAAAAAGTCACAGGCTGGCAATCCTGCACTCCAGCAATATTTACCATAGCCAACACTTGGAAGCAATGAAAATGTCCATCCACCGAGGAATGCACAAAGTAGAAGTGGTCCACGTACACAGTGGAAAACTACTCCAATAAAAAATAAAAATTAAAATTAAAAATCCAACAAAAGTAAGGAGACATCAGCTTCTGTGGGTTGGTCCGGGCACACTCCACTCTAATTTATAACCGAGAAACACCACAGGCCGCAAGGGCTTTTCCCTAGTTACCAGGGTGGGGAACATAGAAAGGCTGCCGCCCTCTGGCAGTTACCTGCAAAAGCAGCTTTAAAGCCTGTGCTAATGGTCATTTCATAGGAAGAAGTACTGCAGAACTGTAAATGAAACCTGCCCTCAAAATATCTTCAGGGAGGTAATGGCCAAAACATTTCAAAATGTGACGCATACTTTAAGAGAACACTTTGAAGAACTAAGGGGTAATCACAGCTTGAAAAATAAAAAGGACATGCCTTCAAGCTCAATTTCAATGGATTATGAGGCACGTGCGAATTCAGCCACAAAGAGGTATCAGATCACACTTGTCAGTATAACCATCAGCAAGAAAACTACAAACAATAAATGCTGAAGGTGTTGTAGAGAAAAGCAAACCTTCAACTTCAAGGGGGACGTAACTTGGAAAGGGCCACGAACTAGAACAGAATGGAAGTGCCTTAAGAAGGTAAACATTGAGCTACCATATGATCCAGCAGGCTCACTCCACTTATAATCTAAGAAGAGAGAATTGGAAAGACACAGGCAGGCAAATCTGAATTGCACAGTATTACAATAGCCAAGATATGGAAGTAACCAAAAAGTCCACCAACAGATGGGTGGACAAAGAAGAACTCCTCCATGTACAAGTGGGATATTCGCTAGTGAAAAAAATGAAACAGTGCCATTTGCAGCACCATAGATGAGTCTAGACGTAATCACGCCACCTGTAGTAAGTGAGAAAGCAAAAGACACATATCCTATTATATCACTTTTAGGAGTTACTTAAAAATTGATACCAATGAAGATATTTCCACAGAGAAAGGCAATCACAGATTCATTAAAAAACTTATGGTTCACCAAATAGAAAGGGATGATAATTGGATACATTACCATATTGGGGTTAACAGAGATATACAAACCATGTGAAATATATAATCACCAAAGACGTACGGAAGACCAGGAGAAGACTACTCAACCTTGTGGCATAACCTACATGGGAAAAGGATGCTAGGAAGAATAGATACATGTATATGTGTGAAAGAACCACATCTTGCACACCTAGAACCAACAAACCATTGTAATCAAATTTGCTGGGATAAAAAATAAAAAGTAAATTATAAATATGAACAAGAAGTAATGAGACATAAACTTAAAGGGCTTTTTCCTGGCACATTCCATTCTAATTTACAACCTAGAACACCACTTCCATTAAGCCTCTGTTTCCCCAGTTACCAAATTTGGTAAAGAAGAAATGCTGCCACCTTGTGGCCGTGTCCTGCAAGAGCAGCTTTAAACTCACAGCTAATGGTTACTTAACATTCACAAGGACTCAGGGCTGTAAAGGACACCTGCCCTAAAAAATTGTGCTGAAGTAGTGAATGGACAAAAAAATTCAAAACAGGCAGATGTTTCAAGAAAAGAGTATGAAGAGTTATGTTTTACTCACGCTCTTTTAAAAAAAAAGGAAAATGGATAAAAGCTCAAACTCAGGGTGTGTTAGACCCATGCAATCTAATCTACAAAAGGTTTCAACTTACACCATTCGACTGACCATCAGCAAAAAGTCTACAAACAATAAGTGCTGAAGGGAATTTAGAGAACTGTGTACCCTCTACCTGCTGGTGAGACGTAAAGGGGTAACAGCCAATAATGAGAAAAGAAAGGAGCTGTGTTTAATAGTAAAAATGGAGGTACCATTCAATCCAGCAGGTGCACCAATGGACCTCTCACCTGAGAAGACAAGAATCGAGAAGACACAGGCCGCAAAAGCTGCAGTGCAGCCTTATTCACAATAGCCAAGACAGTGAAGCAATCAAAATGTCCAACAACAGGTGAATGGATAAAGAAGAAGTGCTCCATGTACACAATGGAATATTAGCCATGGAAAACAACGAACCATTGCTCTTTGAGGCACCACAAATGAGTCTGCAGAGAATCATGAAAGATGAGGTAAGTTGGAAAGCAACAGACCTGTATTCTATGATATCACTTATAGGCGTTATCTAATAACTGACACAAATGAACATATTTGCACAGAGAAAGACACTCACAGATTTAGAAAACAAACTATGCTCATCTAAAACGAAAGGTGGGGGGAATTAATAAATTAAGATTAGTGTTACTATATGTATACAAACACATATTATCTATATATCTCAAAAAGACCGACCATATAGCAAGGGAAGTCTGCGGAACCTTCTGTACCATTTTACATGGGAAGAGGATCTGTAGTTGAATAGATATATATAATGTACAAATGAACCAGATTGTGTACACCTAGGACAAACAATATTCTAAGCTTTACCCCAATTAAAAAAAAAATTTAAAACCAAGAAGAAATAATGAGATATAAACTTATGGGGCTTTCTCCATGCACATTCCAATGTAATTTACAACCTAGGAACACGACTTCCAGAAAGGCTCTGCTGCCCTACTACCCAGATTTGGGAATGGAGAAATGCTGCCTGCTTCAGGTCACTTCCCACAACAGGAGCTTTAAAATCATTGCCAAAGGTCACTAAATATTCACAAAGCTTGCAGTTCGGTAAATGACACCTGCTCTCTAAAAAAAGTCTCAGGTGGAAAATCGCCCAAAAAATTCAAAAGAGGGCAACCTTCCAAGAAGACAATTTCAAGAGTTATATTGTACTCCCAATTGTTTCCTTTTTTTAACAGAAAAGAAAAAGGCGGTGAAAAATGATGAGTTTTACGAATTTTCAAAGCCATGCAAACCCAAATTACAAAACCCTATCAGCTCACAGCAGCCAGCAGGGCCATTAGCATAAATGCTGCAAACAATAAATACTGAAGCGATTGTGGAGAAATGTGTACCCTCGATTTTAAGGGGGACGTGGTAAGTGCCACTAATGAAACCACAAAGAAGGTGCTTTGAAAAGGGAAAAACGGTGCTACCAGTCAGTCAATCACAACCACTGCTGGGCCTATCCCCTGAGAAAATGAGAATCAAAAAGTCACAGGCTGGCAATCCTGCACTCCAACAATATTTACCATAGCCAACACTTGGAAGCAATGAAAATGTCCATCCACCGAGGAATGCACAAAGTAGAAGTGGTCCACGTACACAGTGGAAAACTACTCCAATAAAAAATAAAAATTAAAATTAAAAATCCAACAAAAGTAAGGAGACATCAGCTTCTGTGGGTTGGTCCGGGCACACTCCACTCTAATTTATAACCGAGAAACACCACAGGCCGCAAGGGCTTTTCCCTAGTTACCAGGGTGGGGAACATAGAAAGGCTGCCGCCCTCTGGCAGTTACCTGCAAAAGCAGCTTTAAAGCCTGTGCTAATGGTCATTTCATAGGAAGAAGTACTGCAGAACTGTAAATGAAACCTGCCCTCAAAATATCTTCAGGGAGGTAATGGCCAAAACATTTCAAAATGTGACACATACTTTAAGAGAACACTTTGAAGAACTAAGGGGTAATCACAGCTTGAAAAATAAGAAGGACATGCCTTCAAGCTCAATTTCAATGGATTATGAGGCACGTGCGAATTCAGCCACAAAGAGGTATCAGATCACACTTGTCAGAATAACCATCAGCAAGAAAACTACAAACAATAAATGCTGAAGGTGTTGTAGAGAAATGCAAACCCTCAACTTCAAGGGGGACGTAACTTGGAAAGGGCCACGAACTAGAACAGAATGGAAGTGCCTTAAAAAGGTAAACATTGAGCTACCATATGATCCAGCAGGCCCACTCCACTTATAATCTAAGAAGAGAGAATTGGAAAGACACAGGCAAGAAAATCTGCATTGCACAGTATTACAATAGCCAAGATATGGAAGTAACCAAAAAGTCCACCAACAGATGGGTGGACAAAGAAGAACTCCTCCATGTACAAGTGGGATATTCGCTAGTGAAAAAAATGAAACAATGCCATTTGCAGCACCATAGATGAGTCTAGACGTAATCACGCCACCTGTAGTAAGTGAGAAAGCAAAAGACACATATCCTATTATATCACTTTTAGGAGTTACTTAAAAATTGATACCAATGAAGATATTTCCACAGAGAAAGGCAATCATAGATTCATTAAAAAACTTATGGTTCACCAAATAGAAAGGGATGATAATTGGATACATTACCATATTGGGGTTAACAGAGATATACAAACCATGTGAAATATATAATCACCAAAGACGTACGGAAGACCAGGAGAAGACTACTCAACCTTGTGGCATAACCTACATGGGAAAAGGATGCTAGGAAGAATAGATACATGTATATGTGTGAAAGAACCACATCTTGCACACCTAGAACCAACAAACCATTGTAATCAAATTTGCTGGGATAAAAAATAAAAAGTAAATTATAAATATGAACAAGAAGTAATGAGACATAAACTTAAAGGGCTTTTTCCTGGCACATTCCATTCTAATTTACAACCTAGAACACCACTTCCATTAAGCCTCTGTTTCCCCAGTTACCAAATTTGGTAAAGAAGAAATGCTGCCACCTTGTGGCCGTGTCCTGCAAGAGCAGCTTTAAACTCACAGCTAATGGTTACTTAACATTCACAAGGACTCAGGGCTGTAAAGGACACCTGCCCTAAATAATTGTGCTGAAGTAGTGAATGGACAAAAAAATTCAAAACAGGCAGATGTTTCAAGAAGAGAGTATGAAGAGTTATGTTTTACTCACGCTCTTTTAAAAAAAAAGGAAAATGGATAAAAGCTCAACCTCAGGGTGTGTTAGACCCATGCAATCTAATCTACAAAAGGTTTCAACTTACACCAGTCGACTGACCATCAGCAAAAAGTCTACAAACAATAAGTGCTGAAGGGGATTTAGAGAACTGTGTACCCTCTACCTGCTGGTGAGACGTAAAGGGGTAACAGCCAATAATGAGAAAAGAAAGGAGCTGTGTTTAAAAGTAAAAATGGAGGTACCATTCAATCCAGCAGGCGCACCAATGGACCTCTCACCTGAGAAGACAAGAATCGAGAAGACACAGGCCGCAAAAGCTGCACTGCAGCCTTATTCACAATAGCCAAGACAGTGAAGCAATCAAAATGTCCAACAACAGGTGAATGGATAAAGAAGAAGTGCTCCATGTACACAATGGAATATTAGTCATGGAAAACAACGAACCATTGCTCTTTGAGGCACCACAAATGAGTCTGCAGAGAATCATGAAAGATGAGGTAAGTTGGAAAGCAACAGACCTGTATTCTATGATATCACTTATAGGCGTTATCTAATAACTGACACAAATGAACATATTTGCACAGAGAAAGACACTCACAGATTTCGAAAACAAACTATGCTCATCTAAAACGAAAGGTGGGGGGAATGAATAAATTAAGATTAGTGTTACTATATGTATACAAACACATATTATCTATATATCTCAAAAAGACCGACCATATAGCAAGGGAAGTCTGCGGAACCTTCTGTACCATTTTACATGGGAAGAGGATCTGTAGTTGAATAGATATATATAATGTACAAATGAACCAGATTGTGTACACCTAGGACAAACAATATTCTAAGCTTTACCCCAATTAAAAAAAAAATTTAAAACCCAGAAGAAATAATGAGATATAAACTTATGGGGCTTTCTCCATGCACATTCCAATGTAATTTACAACCTAGGAACACGACTTCCAGAAAGGCTCTGCTGCCCTACTACCCAGATTTGGGAATGGAGAAATGCTGCCTGCTTCAGGTCACTTCCCACAACAGGAGCTTTAAAACCATTGCCAAAGGTCACTAAATATTCACAAAGCTTGCAGTTCGGTAAATGACACCTGCTCTCTAAAAAAAGTCTCAGGTGGAAAATCGCCCAAAAAATTCAAAAGAGGGCAACCTTCCAAGAAGACAATTTCAAGAGTTATATTGTACTCCCAATTGTTTCCTTTTTTTAACAGAAAAGAAAACGGCGGTGAAAAATGATGAGTTTTACGAATTTTCAAAGCCATGCAAACCCAAATTACAAAACCCTATCAGCTCACAGCAGCCAGCAGGGCCATTAGCATAAATGCTGCAAACAATAAATACTGAAGCGATTGTGGAGAAATGTGTACCCTCGATTTTAAGGGGGACGTGGTAAGTGCCACTAATGAAAACACAAAGAAGGTGCTTTGAAAAGGGAAAAACGGTGCTACCAGTCAGTCAATCACAACCACTGCTGGGCCTATCCCCTGAGAAAATGAGAATCAAAAAGTCACAGGCTGGCAATCCTGCACTCCAACAATATTTACCATAGCCAACACTTGGAAGCAATGAAAATGTCCATCCACCGAGGAATGCACAAAGTAGAAGTGGTCCACGTACACAGTGGAAAACTACTCCAATAAAAAATAAAAATTAAAATTAAAAATCCAACAAAAGTAAGGAGACATCAGCTTCTGTGGGTTGGTCCGGGCACACTCCACTCTAATTTATAACCGAGAAACACCACAGGCCGCAAGGGCTTTTCCCTAGTTACCAGGGTGGGGAACATAGAAAGGCTGCCGCCCTCTGGCAGTTACCTGCAAAAGCAGCTTTAAAGCCTGTGCTAATGGTCATTTCATAGGAAGAAGTACTGCAGAACTGTAAATGAAACCTGCCCTCAAAATATCTTCAGGGAGGTAATGGCCAAAACATTTCAAAATGTGACACATACATTAAGAGAACACTTTGAAGAACTAAGGGGTAATCACAGCTTGAAAAATAAAAGGACATGCCTTCAAGCTCAATTTCAATGGATTATGAGGCACGTGCGAATTCAGCCACAAAGAGGTATCAGATCACACTTGTCAGAATAACCATCAGCAAGAAAACTACAAACAATAAATGCTGAAGGTGTTGTAGAGAAATGCAAACCCTCAACTTCAAGGGGGACGTAACTTGGAAAGGGCCACGAACTAGAACAGAATGGAAGTGCCTTAAAAAGGTAAACATTGAGCTACCATATGATCCAGCAGGCCCACTCCACTTATAATCTAAGAAGAGAGAATTAGAAAGACACAGGCAGGCAAATCTGAATTGCACAGTATTACAATAGCCAAGATATGGAAGTAACCAAAAAGTCCACCAACAGATGGGTGGACAAAGAAGAACTCCTCCATGTACAAGTGGGATATTCGCTAGTGAAAAAAATGAAACAATGCCATTTGCAGCACCATAGATGAGTCTAGACGTAATCACGCCACCTGTAGTAAGTGAGAAAGCAAAAGACACATATCCTATTATATCACTTTTAGGAGTTACTTAAAAATTGATACCAATGAAGATATTTCCACAGAGAAAGGCAATCACAGATTCATTAAAAAACTTATGGTTCACCAAATAGAAAGGGATGATAATTGGATACATTACCATATTGGGGTTAACAGAGATATACAAACCATGTGAAATATATAATCACCAAAGACGTACGGAAGACCAGGAGAAGACTACTCAACCTTGTGGCATAACCTACATGGGAAAAGGATGCTAGGAAGAATAGATACATGTATATGTGTGAAAGAACCACATCTTGCACACCTAGAACCAACAAACCATTGTAATCAAATTTGCTGGGATAAAAAATAAAAAGTAAATTATAAATATGAACAAGAAGTAATGAGACATAAACTTAAAGGGCTTTTTCCTGGCACATTCCATTCTAATTTACAACCTAGAACACCACTTCCATTAAGCCTCTGTTTCCCCAGTTACCAAATTTGGTAAAGAAGAAATGCTGCCACCTTGTGGCCGTGTCCTGCAAGAGCAGCTTTAAACTCACAGCTAATGGTTACTTAACATTCACAAGGACTCAGGGCTGTAAAGGACACCTGCCCTAAATAATTGTGCTGAAGTAGTGAATGGACAAAAAAATTCAAAACAGGCAGATGTTTCAAGAAGAGAGTATGAAGAGTTATGTTTTACTCACGCTCTTTTAAAAAAAAAGGAAAATGGATAAAAGCTCAAACTCAGGGTGTGTTAGACCCATGCAATCTAATCTACAAAAGGTTTCAACTTACACCAGTCGACTGACCATCAGCAAAAAGTCTACAAACAATAAGTGCTGAAGGGGATTTAGAGAACTGTGTACCCTCTACCTGCTGGTGAGACGTAAAGGGGTAACAGCCAATAATGAGAAAAGAAAGGAGCTGTGTTTAAAAGTAAAAATGGAGGTACCATTCAATCCAGCAGGCGCACCAATGGACCTCTCACCTGAGAAGACAAGAATCGAGAAGACACAGGCCGCAAAAGCTGCAGTGCAGCCTTATTCACAATAGCCAAGACAGTGAAACAATCAAAATGTCCAACAACAGGTGAATGGATAAAGAAGAAGTGCTCCATGTACACAATGGAATATTAGTCATGGAAAACAACGAACCATTGCTCTTTGAGGCACCACAAATGAGTCTGCAGAGAATCATGAAAGATGAGGTAAGTTGGAAAGCAACAGACCTGTATTCTATGATATCACTTATAGACGTTATCTAATAACTGACACAAATGAACATATTTGCACAGAGAAAGACACTCACAGATTTAGAAAACAAACTATGCTCATCTAAAACGAAAGGTGGGGGGAATGAATAAATTAAGATTAGTGTTACTATATGTATACAAACACATATTATCTATATATCTCAAAAAGACCGAACATATAGCAAGGGAAGTCTGCGGAACCTTCTGTACCATTTTACATGGGAAGAGGATCTGTAGTTGAATAGATATATATAATGTACAAATGAACCAGATTGTGTACACCTAGGACAAACAATATTCTAAGCTTTACCCCAATTAAAAAAAAAATTTAAA
Source organism: Balaenoptera physalus (assembly GCF_965194825.1). Lineage (NCBI taxonomy): Eukaryota > Metazoa > Chordata > Mammalia > Artiodactyla > Balaenopteridae > Balaenoptera > Balaenoptera physalus. Next base: position 50,413 of record NW_028124517.1, read on the forward strand.
ACCCAGAAGAAATAATGAGATATAAACTTATGGGGCTTTCTCCATGCACATTCCAATGTAATTTACAACCTAGGAACACGACTTCCAGAAAGGCTCTGCTGCCCTACTACCCCGATTTGGGAATGGAGAAATGCTGCCTGCTTCAGGTCACTTCCCACAACAGGAGCTTTAAAACCATTGCCAAAGGTCACTAAATATTCACAAAGCTTGCAGTTCGGTAAATGACACCTGCTCTCTAAAAAAAGTCTCAGGTGGAAAATCGCCCAAAAAATTCAAAAGAGGGCAACCTTCCAAGAAGACAATTTCAAGAGTTATATTGTACTCCCAATTGTTTCCTTTTTTTAACAGAAAAGAAAACGGCGGTGAAAAATGATGAGTTTTACGAATTTTCAAAGCCATGGAAACCCAAATTACAAAACCCTATCAGCTCACAGCAGCCAGCAGGGCCATTAGCATAAATGCTGCAAACAATAAATACTGAAGCGATTGTGGAGAAATGTGTACCCTCGATTTTAAGGGGGACGTGGTAAGTGCCACTAATGAAAACACAAAGAAGGTGCTTTGAAAAGGGAAAAACGGTGCTACCAGTCAGTCAATCACAACCACTGCTGGGCCTATCCCCTGAGAAAATGAGAATCAAAAAGTCACAGGCTGGCAATCCTGCACTCCAACAATATTTACCATAGCCAACACTTGGAAGCAATGAAAATGTCCATCCACCGAGGAATGCACAAAGTAGAAGTGGTCCACGTACACAGTGGAAAACTACTCCAATAAAAAATAAAAATTAAAATTAAAAATCCAACAAAAGTAAGGAGACATCAGCTTCTGTGGGTTGGTCCGGGCACACTCCACTCTAATTTATAACCGAGAAACACCACAGGCCGCAAGGGCTTTTCCCTAGTTACCAGGGTGGGGAACATAGAAAGGCTGCCGCCCTCTGGCAGTTACCTGCAAAAGCAGCTTTAAAGCCTGTGCTAATGGTCATTTCATAGGAAGAAGTACTGCAGAACTGTAAATGAAACCTGCCCTCAAAATATCTTCAGGGAGGTAATGGCCAAAACATTTCAAAATGTGACACACACTTTAAGAGAACACTTTGAAGAACTAAGGGGTAATCACAGCTTGAAAAATAAAAAGGACATGCCTTCAAGCTCAATTTCAATGGATTATGAGGCACGTGCGAATTCAGCCACAAAGAGGTATCAGATCACACTTGTCAGTATAACCATCAGCAAGAAAACTACAAACAATAAATGCTGAAGGTGTTGTAGAGAAAAGCAAACCCTCAACTTCAAGGGGGACGTAACTTGGAAAGGGCCACGAACTAGAACAGAATGGAAGTGCCTTAAAAAGGTAAACATTGAGCTACCATATGATCCAGCAGGCCCACTCCACTTATAATCTAAGAAGAGAGAATTGGAAAGACACAGGCAGGCAAATCTGCATTGCACAGTATTACAATAGCCAAGATATGGAAGTAACCAAAAAGTCCACCAACAGATGGGTGGACAAAGAAGAACTCCTCCATGTACAAGTGGGATATTCGCTAGTGAAAAAAATGAAACAATGCCATTTGCAGCACCATAGATGAGTCTAGACGTAATCACGCCACCTGTAGTAAGTGAGAAAGCAAAAGACACATATCCTATTATATCACTTTTAGGAGTTACTTAAAAATTGATACCAATGAAGATATTTCCACAGAGAAAGGCAATCACAGATTCATTAAAAAACTTATGGTTCACCAAATAGAAAGGGATGATAATTGGATACATTACCATATTGGGGTTAACAGAGATATACAAACCATGTGAAATATATAATCACCAAAGACGTACGGAAGACCAGGAGAAGACTACTCAACCTTGTGGCATAACCTACATGGGAAAAGGATGCTAGGAAGAATAGATACATGTATATGTGTGAAAGAACCACATCTTGCACACCTAGAACCAACAAACCATTGTAATCAAATTTGCTGGGATAAAAAATAAAAAGTAAATTATAAATATGAACAAGAAGTAATGAGACATAAACTTAAAGGGCTTTTTCCTGGCACAATCCATTCTAATTTACAACCTAGAACACCACTTCCATTAAGCCTCTGTTTCCCCAGTTACCAAATTTGGTAAAGAAGAAATGCTGCCACCTTGTGGCCGTGTCCTGCAAGAGCAGCTTTAAACTCACAGCTAATGGTTACTTAACATTCACAAGGACTCAGGGCTGTAAAGGACACCTGCCCTAAAAAATTGTGCTGAAGTAGTGAATGGACAAGAAAATTCAAAACAGGCAGATGTTTCAAGAAGAGAGTATGAAGAGTTATGTTTTACTCACGCTCTTTAAAAAAAAAAGGAAAATGGATAAAAGCTCAACCTCAGGGTGTGTTAGACCCATGCAATCTAATCTACAAAAGGTTTCAACTTACACCAGTCGACTGACCATCAGCAAAAAGTCTACAAACAATAAGTGCTGAAGGGGTTTTAGAGAACTGTGTACCCTCTACCTGCTGGTGAGACGTAAAGGGGTAACAGCCAATAATGAGAAAAGAAAGGAGCTGTGTTTAAAAGTAAAAATGGAGGTACCATTCAATCCAGCAGGCGCACCAATGGACCTCTCACCTGAGAAGACAAGAATCGAGAAGACACAGGCCGCAAAAGCTGCAGTGCAGCCTTATTCACAATAGCCAAGACAGTGAAACAATCAAAATGTCCAACAACAGGTGAATGGATAAAGAAGAAGTGCTCCATGTACACAATGGAATATTAGTCATGGAAAACAACGAACCATTGCTCTTTGAGGCACCACAAATGAGTCTGCAGAGAATCATGAAAGATGAGGTAAGTTGGAAAGCAACAGACCTGTATTCTATGATATCACTTATAGGCGTTATCTAATAACTGACACAAATGAACATATTTGCACAGAGAAAGACACTCACAGATTTAGAAAACAAACTATGCTCATCTAAAACGAAAGGTGGGGGGAATGAATAAATTAAGATTAGTGTTACTATATGTATACAAACACATATTATCTATATATCTCAAAAAGACCGACCATATAGCAAGGGAAGTCTGCGGAACCTTCTGTACCATTTTACATGGGAAGAGGATCTGTAGTTGAATAGATATATATAATGTACAAATGAACCAGATTGTGTACACCTAGGACAAACAATATTCTAAGCTTTACCCCAATTAAAAAAAAAAATTTAAAACCCAGAAGAAATAATGAGATATAAACTTATGGGGCTTTCTCCATGCACATTCCAATGTAATTTACAACCTAGGAACACGACTTCCAGAAAGGCTCTGCTGCCCTACTACCCAGATTTGGGAATGGAGAAATGCTGCCTGCTTCAGGTCACTTCCCACAACAGGAGCTTTAAAACCATTGCCAAAGGTCACTAAATATTCACAAAGCTTGCAGTTCGGTAAATGACACCTGCTCTCTAAAAAAAGTCTCAGGTGGAAAATCGCCCAAAAAATTCAAAAGAGGGCAACCTTCCAAGAAGACAATTTCAAGAGTTATATTGTACTCCCAATTGTTTCCTTTTTTTAACAGAAAAGAAAACGGCGGTGAAAAATGATGAGTTTTACGAATTTTCAAAGCCATGCAAACCCAAATTACAAAACCCTATCAGCTCACAGCAGCCAGCAGGGCCATTAGCATAAATGCTGCAAACAATAAATACTGAAGCGATTGTGGAGAAATGTGTACCCTCGATTTTAAGGGGGACGTGGTAAGTGCCACTAATGAAAACACAAAGAAGGTGCTTTGAAAAGGGAAAAACGGTGCTACCAGTCAGTCAATCACAACCACTGCTGGGCCTATCCCCTGAGAAAATGAGAATCAAAAAGTCACAGGCTGGCAATCCTGCACTCCAGCAATATTTACCATAGCCAACACTTGGAAGCAATGAAAATGTCCATCCACCGAGGAATGCACAAAGTAGAAGTGGTCCACGTACACAGTGGAAAACTACTCCAATAAAAAATAAAAATTAAAATTAAAAATCCAACAAAAGTAAGGAGACATCAGCTTCTGTGGGTTGGTCCGGGCACACTCCACTCTAATTTATAACCGAGAAACACCACAGGCCGCAAGGGCTTTTCCCTAGTTACCAGGGTGGGGAACATAGAAAGGCTGCCGCCCTCTGGCAGTTACCTGCAAAAGCAGCTTTAAAGCCTGTGCTAATGGTCATTTCATAGGAAGAAGTACTGCAGAACTGTAAATGAAACCTGCCCTCAAAATATCTTCAGGGAGGTAATGGCCAAAACATTTCAAAATGTGACACACACTTTAAGAGAACACTTTGAAGAACTAAGGGGTAATCACAGCTTGAAAAATAAAAAGGACATGCCTTCAAGCTCAATTTCAATGGATTATGAGGCACGTGCGAATTCAGCCACAAAGAGGTATCAGATCACACTTGTCAGTATAACCATCAGCAAGAAAACTACAAACAATAAATGCTGAAGGTGTTGTAGAGAAAAGCAAACCCTCAACTTCAAGGGGGACGTAACTTGGAAAGGGCCACGAACTAGAACAGAATGGAAGTGCCTTAAAAAGGTAAACATTGAGCTACCATATGATCCAGCAGGCCCACTCCACTTATAATCTAAGAAGAGAGAATTGGAAAGACACAGGCAGGCAAATCTGCATTGCACAGTATTACAATAGCCAAGATATGGAAGTAACCAAAAAGTCCACCAACAGATGGGTGGACAAAGAAGAACTCCTCCATGTACAAGTGGGATATTCGCTAGTGAAAAAAATGAAACAATGCCATTTGCAGCACCATAGATGAGTCTAGACGTAATCACGCCACCTGTAGTAAGTGAGAAAGCAAAAGACACATATCCTATTATATCACTTTTAGGAGTTACTTAAAAATTGATACCAATGAAGATATTTCCACAGAGAAAGGCAATCACAGATTCATTAAAAAACTTATGGTTCACCAAATAGAAAGGGATGATAATTGGATACATTACCATATTGGGGTTAACAGAGATATACAAACCATGTGAAATATATAATCACCAAAGACGTACGGAAGACCAGGAGAAGACGACTCAACCTTGTGGCATAACCTACATGGGAAAAGGATGCTAGGAAGAATAGATACATGTATATGTGTGAAAGAACCACATCTTGCACACCTAGAACCAACAAACCATTGTAATCAAATTTGCTGGGATAAAAAATAAAAAGTAAATTATAAATATGAACAAGAAGTAATGAGACATAAACTTAAAGGGCTTTTTCCTGGCACAATCCATTCTAATTTACAACCTAGAACACCACTTCCATTAAGCCTCTGTTTCCCCAGTTACCAAATTTGGTAAAGAAGAAATGCTGCCACCTTGTGGCCGTGTCCTGCAAGAGCAGCTTTAAACTCACAGCTAATGGTTACTTAACATTCACAAGGACTCAGGGCTGTAAAGGACACCTGCCCTAAAAAATTGTGCTGAAGTAGTGAATGGACAAGAAAATTCAAAACAGGCAGATGTTTCAAGAAGAGAGTATGAAGAGTTATGTTTTACTCACGCTCTTTAAAAAAAAAAGGAAAATGGATAAAAGCTCAACCTCAGGGTGTGTTAGACCCATGCAATCTAATCTACAAAAGGTTTCAACTTACACCAGTCGACTGACCATCAGCAAAAAGTCTACAAACAATAAGTGCTGAAGGGGTTTTAGAGAACTGTGTACCCTCTACCTGCTGGTGAGACGTAAAGGGGTAACAGCCAATAATGAGAAAAGAAAGGAGCTGTGTTTAAAAGTAAAAATGGAGGTACCATTCAATCCAGCAGGCGCACCAATGGACCTCTCACCTGAGAAGACAAGAATCGAGAAGACACAGGCCGCAAAAGCTGCAGTGCAGCCTTATTCACAATAGCCAAGACAGTGAAACAATCAAAATGTCCAACAACAGGTGAATGGATAAAGAAGAAGTGCTCCATGTACACAATGGAATATTAGTCATGGAAAACAACGAACCATTGCTCTTTGAGGCACCACAAATGAGTCTGCAGAGAATCATGAAAGATGAGGTAAGTTGGAAAGCAACAGACCTGTATTCTATGATATCACTTATAGGCGTTATCTAATAACTGACACAAATGAACATATTTGCACAGAGAAAGACACTCACAGATTTAGAAAACAAACTATGCTCATCTAAAACGAAAGGTGGGGGGAATGAATAAATTAAGATTAGTGTTACTATATGTATACAAACACATATTATCTATATATCTCAAAAAGACCGACCATATAGCAAGGGAAGTCTGCGGAACCTTCTGTACCATTTTACATGGGAAGAGGATCTGTAGTTGAATAGATATATATAATGTACAAATGAACCAGATTGTGTACACCTAGGACAAACAATATTCTAAGCTTTACCCCAATTAAAAAAAAAATTTAAAACCCAGAAGAAATAATGAGATATAAACTTATGGGGCTTTCTCCATGCACATTCCAATGTAATTTACAACCTAGGAACACGACTTCCAGAAAGGCTCTGCTGCCCTACTACCCAGATTTGGGAATGGAGAAATGCTGCCTGCTTCAGGTCACTTCCCACAACAGGAGCTTTAAAACCATTGCCAAAGGTCACTAAATATTCACAAAGCTTGCAGTTCGGTAAATGACACCTGCTCTCTAAAAAAAGTCTCAGGTGGAAAATCGCCCAAAAAATTCAAAAGAGGGCAACCTTCCAAGAAGACAATTTCAAGAGTTATATTGTACTCCCAATTGTTTCCTTTTTTTAACAGAAAAGAAAACGGCGGTGAAAAATGATGAGTTTTACGAATTTTCAAAGCCATGCAAACCCAAATTACAAAACCCTATCAGCTCACAGCAGCCAGCAGGGCCATTAGCATAAATGCTGCAAACAATAAATACTGAAGCGATTGTGGAGAAATGTGTACCCTCGATTTTAAGGGGGACGTGGTAAGTGCCACTAATGAAAACACAAAGAAGGTGCTTTGAAAAGGGAAAAACGGTGCTACCAGTCAGTCAATCACAACCACTGCTGGGCCTATCCCCTGAGAAAATGAGAATCAAAAAGTCACAGGCTGGCAATCCTGCACTCCAGCAATATTTACCATAGCCAACACTTGGAAGCAATGAAAATGTCCATCCACCGAGGAATGCACAAAGTAGAAGTGGTCCACGTACACAGTGGAAAACTACTCCAATAAAAAATAAAAATTAAAATTAAAAATCCAACAAAAGTAAGGAGACATCAGCTTCTGTGGGTTGGTCCGGGCACAGTCCACTCTAATTTATAACCGAGAAACACCACAGGCCGCAAGGGCTTTTCCCTAGTTACCAGGGTGGGGAACATAGAAAGGCTGCCGCCCTCTGGCAGTTACCTGCAAAAGCAGCTTTAAAGCCTGTGCTAATGGTCATTTCATAGGAAGAAGTACTGCAGAACTGTAAATGAAACCTGCCCTCAAAATATCTTCAGGGAGGTAATGGCCAAAACATTTCAAAATGTGACACATACTTTAAGAGAACACTTTGAAGAACTAAGGGGTAATCACAGCTTGAAAAATAAAAAGGACATGCCTTCAAGCTCAATTTCAATGGATTATGAGGCACGTGCGAATTCAGCCACAAAGAGGTATCAGATCACACTTGTCAGTATAACCATCAGCAAGAAAACTACAAACAATAAATGCTGAAGGTGTTGTAGAGAAAAGCAAACCCTCAACTTCAAGGGGGACGTAACTTGGAAAGGGCCACGAACTAGAACAGAATGGATGTGCCTTAAAAAGGTAAACATTGAGCTACCATATGATCCAGCAGGCCCACTCCACTTATAATCTAAGAAGAGAGAATTGGAAAGACACAGGCAGGCAAATCTGCATTGCACAGTATTACAATAGCCAAGATATGGAAGTAACCAAAAAGTCCACCAACAGATGGGTGGACAAAGAAGAACTCCTCCATGTACAAGTGGGATATTCGCTAGTGAAAAAAATGAAACAATGCCATTTGCAGCACCATAGATGAGTCTAGACGTAATCACGCCACCTGTAGTAAGTGAGAAAGCAAAAGACACATATCCTATTATATCACTTTTAGGAGTTACTTAAAAATTGATACCAATGAAGATATTTCCACAGAGAAAGGCAATCACAGATTCATTAAAAAACTTATGGTTCACCAAATAGAAAGGGATGATAATTGGATACATTACCATATTGGGGTTAACAGAGATATACAAACCATGTGAAATATATAATCACCAAAGACGTACGGAAGACCAGGAGAAGACTACTCAACCTTGTGGCATAACCTACATGGGAAAAGGATGCTAGGAAGAATAGATACATGTATATGTGTGAAAGAACCACATCTTGCACACCTAGAACCAACAAACCATTGTAATCAAATTTGCTGGGATAAAAAATAAAAAGTAAATTATAAATATGAACAAGAAGTAATGAGACATAAACTTAAAGGGCTTTTTCCTGGCACATTCCATTCTAATTTACAACCTAGAACACCACTTCCATTAAGCCTCTGTTTCCCCAGTTACCAAATTTGGTAAAGAAGAAATGCTGCCACCTTGTGGCCGTGTCCTGCAAGAGCAGCTTTAAACTCACAGCTAATGGTTACTTAACATTCACAAGGACTCAGGGCTGTAAAGGACACCTGCCCTAAATAATTGTGCTGAAGTAGTGAATGGACAAAAAAATTCAAAACAGGCAGATGTTTCAAGAAGAGAGTATGAAGAGTTATGTTTTACACACGCTCTTTTAAAAAAAAGGAAAATGGATAAAAGCTCAAACTCAGGTGTGTTAGACCCAATGCAATCTAATCTACAAAAGGTTTCAACTTACACCAGTCGACTGACCATCAGCAAAAAGTCTACAAACAATAAGTGCTGAAGGGGATTTAGAGAACTGTGTACCCTCTACCTGCTGGTGAGACGTAAAGGGGTAACAGCCAATAATGAGAAAAGAAAAGGAGCTGTGTTTAAAAGTAAAAATGGAGGTACCATTCAATCCAGCAGGCGCACCAATGGACCTCTCACCTGAGAAGACAAGAATCGAGAAGACACAGGCCGCAAAAGCTGCAGTGCAGCCTTATTCACAATAGCCAAGACAGTGAAACAATCAAAATGTCCAACAACAGGTGAATGGATAAAGAAGAAGTGCTCCATGTACACAATGGAATATTAGTCATGGAAAACAACGAACCATTGCTCTTTGAGGCACCACAAATGAGTCTGCAGAGAATCATGAAAGATGAGGTAAGTTGGAAAGCAACAGACCTGTATTCTATGATATCACTTATAGACGTTATCTAATAACTGACACAAATGAACATATTTGCACAGAGAAAAACACTCACAGATTTAGAAAACAAACTATGCTCATCTAAAACGAAAGGTGGGGGGAATGAATAAATTAAGATTAGTGTTACTATATGTATACAAACACATATTATCTATATATCTCAAAAAGACCGAACATATAGCAAGGGAAGTCTGCGGAACCTTCTGTACCATTTTACATGGGAAGAGGATCTGTAGTTGAATAGATATATATAATGTACAAATGAACCAGATTGTGTACACCTAGGACAAACAATATTCTAAGCTTTACCCAATTAAAAAAAAAATTTAAAACCCAGAAGAAATAATGAGATATAAACTTATGGGGCTTTCTCCATGCACATTCCAATGTAATTTACAACCTAGGAACACGACTTCCAGAAAGGCTCTGCTGCCCTACTACCCAGATTTGGGAATGGAGAAATGCTGCCTGCTTCAGGTCACTTCCCACAACAGGAGCTTTAAAACCATTGCCAAAGGTCACTAAATATTCACAAAGCTTGCAGTTCGGTAAATGACACCTGCTCTCTAAAAAAAGTCTCAGGTGGAAAATCGCCCAAAAAATTCAAAAGAGGGCAACCTTCCAAGAAGACAATTTCAAGAGTTATATTGTACTCCCAATTGTTTCCTTTTTTTAACAGAAAAGAAAACGGCGGTGAAAAATGATGAGTTTTACGAATTTTCAAAGCCATGGAAACCCAAATTACAAAACCCTATCAGCTCACAGGCAGCCAGCAGGGCCATTAGCATAAATGCTGCAAACAATAAATACTGAAGCGATTGTGGAGAAATGTGTACCCTCGATTTTAAGGGGGACGTGGTAAGTGCCACTAATGAAAACACAAAGAAGGTGCTTTGAAAAGGGAAAAACGGTGCTACCAGTCAGTCAATCACAACCACTGCTGGGCCTATCCCCTGAGAAAATGAGAATCAAAAAGTCACAGGCTGGCAATCCTGCACTCCAACAATATTTACCATAGCCAACACTTGGAAGCAATGAAAATGTCCATCCACCGAGGAATGCACAAAGTAGAAGTGGTCCACGTACACAGTGGAAAACTACTCCAATAAAAAATAAAAATTAAAATTAAAAATCCAACAAAAGTAAGGAGACATCAGCTTCTGTGGGTTGGTCCGGGCACACTCCACTCTAATTTATAACGAGAAACACCACAGGCCGCAAGGGCTTTTCCCTAGTTACCAGGGTGGGGAACATAGAAAGGCTGCCGCCCTCTGGCAGTTACCTGCAAAAGCAGCTTTAAAGCCTGTGCTAATGGTCATTTCATAGGAAGAAGTACTGCAGAACTGTAAATGAAACCTGCCCTCAAAATATCTTCAGGGAGGTAATGGCCAAAACATTTCAAAATGTGACACACACTTTAAGAGAACACTTTGAAGAACTAAGGGGTAATCACAGCTTGAAAAATAAAAAGGACATGCCTTCAAGCTCAATTTCAATGGATTATGAGGCACGTGCGAATTCAGCCACAAAGAGGTATCAGATCACACTTGTCAGTATAACCATCAGCAAGAAAACTACAAACAATAATGCTGAAGGTGTTGTAGAGAAAAGCAAACCCTCAACTTCAAGGGGGACGTAACTTGGAAAGGGCCACGAACTAGAACAGAATGGAAGTGCCTTAAAAGGTAAACATTGAGCTACCATATGATCCAGCAGGCCCACTCCACTTATAATCTAAGAAGAGAGAATTGGAAAGACACAGGCAGGCAAATCTGCATTGCACAGTATTACAATAGCCAAGATATGGAAGTAACCAAAAAGTCCACCAACAGATGGGTGGACAAAGAAGAACTCCTCCATGTACAAGTGGGATATTCGCTAGTGAAAAAAATGAAACAATGCCATTTGCAGCACCATAGATGAGTCTAGACGTAATCACGCACCTGTAGTAAGTGAGAAAGCAAAAGACACATATCTATTATATCACTTTTAGGAGTTACTTAAAAATTGATACCAATGAAGATATTTCCACAGAGAAAGGCAATCACAGATTCATTAAAAAACTTATGGTTCACCAAATAGAAAGGGATGATAATTGGATACATTACCATATTGGGGTTAACAGAGATATACAAACCATGTGAAATATATAATCACCAAAGACGTACGGATGACCAGGAGAAGACTACTCAACCTTGTGGCATAACCTACATGGGAAAAGGATGCTAGGAAGAATAGATACATGTATATGTGTGAAAGAACCACATCTTGCACACCTAGAACCAACAAACCATTGTAATCAAATTTGCTGGGATAAAAAATAAAAAGTAAATTATAATATGAACAAGAAGTAATGAGACATAAACTTAAAGGGCTTTTTCCTGGCACAATCCATTCTAATTTACAACCTAGAACACCACTTCCATTAAGCCTCTGTTTCCCCAGTTACAAATTTGGTAAAGAAGAAATGCTGCCACCTTGTGGCCGTGTCCTGCAAGAGCAGCTTTAAACTCACAGCTAATGGTTACTTAACATTCACAAGGACTCAGGGCTGTAAAGGACACCTGCCCTAAAAAATTGTGCTGAAGTAGTGAATGGACAAGAAAATTCAAAACAGGCAGATGTTTCAAGTTCAAGAAGAGAGTATGAAGAGTTATGTTTTACTCACGCTCTTTAAAAAAAAAAGGAAAATGGATAAAAGCTCAACCTCAGGGTGTGTTAGACCCATGCAATCTAATCTACAAAAGGTTTCAACTTACACCAGTCGACTGACCATCAGCAAAAAGTCTACAAACAATAAGTGCTGAAGGGGTTTTAGAGAACTGTGTACCCTCTACCTGCTGGTGAGACGTAAAGGGGTAACAGCCAATAATGAGAAAAGAAAGGAGCTGTGTTTAAAAGTAAAAATGGAGGTACCATTCAATCCAGCAGGCGCACCAATGGACCTCTCACCTGAGAAGACAAGAATCGAGAAGACACAGGCCGCAAAAGCTGCAGTGCAGCCTTATTCACAATAGCCAAGACAGTGAAACAATCAAAATGTCCAACAACAGGTGAATGGATAAAGAAGAAGTGCTCCATGTACACAATGGAATATTAGTCATGGAAAACAACGAACCATTGCTCTTTGAGGCACCACAAATGAGTCTGCAGAGAATCATGAAAGATGAGGTAAGTTGGAAAGCAACAGACCTGTATTCTATGATATCACTTATAGGCGTTATCTAATAACTGACACAAATGAACATATTTGCACAGAGAAAGACACTCACAGATTTAGAAAACAAACTATGCTCATCTAAAACGAAAGGTGGGGGGAATGAATAAATTAAGATTAGTGTTACTATATGTATACAAACACATATTATCTATATATCTCAAAAAGACCGACCATATAGCAAGGGAAGTCTGCGGAACCTTCTGTACCATTTTACATGGGAAGAGGATCTGTAGTTGAATAGATATATATAATGTACAAATGAACCAGATTGTGTACACCTAGGACAAACAATATTCTAAGCTTTACCCCAATTAAAAAAAAAAATTTAAAACCCAGAAGAAATAATGAGATATAAACTTATGGGGCTTTCTCCATGCACATTCCAATGTAATTTACAACCTAGGAACACGACTTCCAGAAAGGCTCTGCTGCCCTACTACCCAGATTTGGGAATGGAGAAATGCTGCCTGCTTCAGGTCACTTCCCACAACAGGAGCTTTAAAACCATTGCCAAAGGTCACTAAATATTCACAAAGCTTGCAGTTCGGTAAATGACACCTGCTCTCTAAAAAAAGTCTCAGGTGGAAAATCGCCCAAAAATTCAAAAGAGGGCAACCTTCCAAGAAGACAATTTCAAGAGTTATATTGTACTCCCAATTGTTTCCTTTTTTTAACAGAAAAGAAAACGGCGGTGAAAAATGATGAGTTTTACGAATTTTCAAAGCCATGCAAACCCAAATTACAAAACCCTATCAGCTCACAGCAGCCAGCAGGGCCATTAGCATAAATGCTGCAAACAATAAATACTGAAGCGATTGTGGAGAAATGTGTACCCTCGATTTTAAGGGGGACGTGGTAAGTGCCACTAATGAAAACACAAAGAAGGTGCTTTGGAAAAGGGAAAAACGGTGCTACCAGTCAGTCAATCACAACCACTGCTGGGCCTATCCCCTGAGAAAATGAGAATCAAAAAGTCACAGGCTGGCAATCCTGCACTCCAGCAATATTTACCATAGCCAACACTTGGAAGCAATGAAAATGTCCATCCACCGAGGAATGCACAAAGTAGAAGTGGTCCACGTACACAGTGGAAAACTACTCCAATAAAAAATAAAAATTAAAATTAAAAATCCAACAAAAGTAAGGAGACATCAGCTTCTGTGGGTTGGTCCGGGCACACTCCACTCTAATTTATAACCGAGAAACACCACAGGCCGCAAGGGCTTTTCCCTAGTTACCAGGGTGGGGAACATAGAAAGGCTGCCGCCCTCTGGCAGTTACCTGCAAAAGCAGCTTTAAAGCCTGTGCTAATGGTCATTTCATAGGAAGAAGTACTGCAGAACTGTAAATGAAACCTGCCCTCAAAATATCTTCAGGGAGGTAATGGCCAAAACATTTCAAAATGTGACACATACTTTAAGAGAACACTTTGAAGAACTAAGGGGTAATCACAGCTTGAAAAATAAAAAGGACATGCCTTCAAGCTCAATTTCAATGGATTATGAGGCACGTGCGAATTCAGCCACAAAGAGGTATCAGATCACACTTGTCAGTATAACCATCAGCAAGAAAACTACAAACAATAAATGCTGAAGGTGTTGTAGAGAAAAGCAAACCCTCAACTTCAAGGGGGACGTAACTTGGAAAGGGCCACGAACTAGAACAGAATGGAAGTGCCTTAAAAAGGTAAACATTGAGCTACCATATGATCCAGCAGGCCCACTCCACTTATAATCTAAGAAGAGAGAATTGGAAAGACACAGGCAGGCAAATCTGCATTGCACAGTATTACAATAGCCAAGATATGGAAGTAACCAAAAAGTCCACCAACAGATGGGTGGACAAAGAAGAACTCCTCCATGTACAAGTGGGATATTCGCTAGTGAAAAAAATGAAACAATGCCATTTGCAGCACCATAGATGAGTCTAGACGTAATCACGCCACCTTAGTAAGTGAGAAAGCAAAAGACACATATCCTATTATATCACTTTTAGGAGTTACTTAAAAATTGATACCAATGAAGATATTTCCACAGAGAAAGGCAATCACAGATTCATTAAAAAACTTATGGTTCACCAAATAGAAAGGGATGATAATTGGATACATTACCATATTGGGGTTAACAGAGATATACAAACCATGTGAAATATATAATCACCAAAGACGTACGGAAGACCA
>NW_028124516.1:0-65119 GCF_965194825.1 Balaenoptera physalus
CAAAAAAGCGACTTGTAAAATGGAGCTTCAGGGCACTGCAATTCACAAACCTGCAGAGTTATAAATGATAACTCTCGTCCACAAATATATTGAGGGAAGGCAAAGAAGAGGATTTGAAATCAAGGCAGAATTGCAGGAAACAGATTTCAGGAGGTAGATTCGAATCGCCTTTAAAGCACATGAAAAGCGGCAAAACGTTGACAATGATGCCCTTGGCCAAAAAGGGCGTATGCGTTTTTTCCTGAATATATTCAGGAAAAAACGCATACGCCCTTTTTGGCCAACCAAGCAACCTGGAAAGGCAAATCAGCGCGACAAAGAAGTCTCGCTTCCCATCGGTCAAAAGGGCCATGCTGAAAAAAGTGTCAAAACCAGAAATGCAGGACAGGCCATGGAGAAATGGGAGCCTTGCTACACTGATGGGCGGGATGTAAATTGCCAACAGCCACTCTGGAGAAGTGTACGGTGTGTCCTGAAACATCTAAAAAACACAGCTTAGAGAGCATAGGGCACTTCCACGCATGGGGGGATAAAGCGGGAAAATTGAAAATCAGCAAGACACAAGCACCCCAAAGTTTAGGGCTGCTCTGTTGACAAGGACCTCCACTTCCTTCCACCTTAAATATCCCAGGAAAGCGAAAAATGGATAAAAAAGTTGTGGTCCTTATGTACAATGGAATATCACTCAGCCATGAAATCAATGTCATAAGGCTAGTAGCAGCATGATGAGTGGATTTAGGTAAGACGATTCTAAGTGAAATAAGTCACACAGAAAAGGACACTTCTCATAAGGTGTCACTTATAGAGGGAATGTAAAAACCGTTACACTTGAACTGAATTACAAAACAGAACAGAGTCACACATGCAGAAAACACACTATGGCTGCTTAACGGGAAAGGTGAGGTGGGGTGATACATAAAACAAGAGTTTCAAATTAGCTCAGATACCGTTCCATAAACCCAATATGGAATAGACAAGACCTACTCCTTGCTCAGAGAACTGGACTCAACACGCCCGATTCACCGCACAAGAATATATCTGACCAGTAATAATCTTAAAACCTATGTATTGATATCTCTCTGTTAGTGTGTCAAGTGGGTGTAAAGCGGCCTAAACACAGCCGTGAAAAGCAGCTAAACCCCATTATAAAAAGAAATTACTTTTAAAAACCCATGAAACAAAGACAGGGAAAGAGAGAGAAATTCTTACACAATTCGTTCGGGGGCTGTGATGCAACCTGGATTGACCATATCTAGACCCACAGCTGGATGAGACATAAGGGTGGACACTCTTGGGGCTGAGAGGTTTGGTGAGGTTGGGTGAGCAAACGCAGACCCTTTAAAGTAATACTGCGTGCGACCCATCGCATGGGTCCCAAATCTCCAGGTTCAAGGGCATCTTCCTACATCGAAAACATGCATGAGAAACCCAGAAGATGGTACACCGTGTGATGGGGAAAGGTTTCTAAAACGCACCTCATTTCTCATCTCCTTGTGCTCGGGTTCGCCATTCCAGCCACTTTACTAGCAATCTCCCTACTTGGAGCATCAGCACCTTTAACCTCCTGTTCCGTACAGGTTGCAATTTGTCCTGAGGATGAACGGGAAGACGGGGAACCAATGAGAGACTAGCTCTTGGTGTTGGGACAGGCACAGGTCACTCTATTTTCCCATCAGGAAGAAGAATTAACCACAGGCTCAGCCTGCCCCCCGGAACCAGAACAGGGCCTGAAGCCATCCTGCGCTTTTGCGGCCGGCTCCCAAAAAAGCGACTTGTAAAATGGAGCTTCAGGGCACTGCAATTCACAAACCTGCAGAGTTATAAATGATAACTCTCGTCCACAAATATATTGAGGGAAGGCAAAGAAGAGGATTTGAAATCAAGGCAGAATTGCAGGAAACAGATTTCAGGAGGTAGATTCGAATCGCCTTTAAAGCACATGAAAAGCGGCAAAACGTTGACAATGATGCCCTTGGCCAAAAAGGGCGTATGCGTTTTTTCCTGAATATATTCAGGAAAAAACGCATACGCCCTTTTTGGCCAACCAAGCAACCTGGAAAGGCAAATCAGCGCGACAAAGAAGTCTCGCTTCCCATCGGTCAAAAGGGCCATGCTGAAAAAAGTGTCAAAACCAGAAATGCAGGACAGGCCATGGAGAAATGGGAGCCTTGCTACACTGATGGGCGGGATGTAAATTGCCAACAGCCACTCTGGAGAAGTGTACGGTGTGTCCTGAAACATCTAAAAAACACAGCTTAGAGAGCATAGGGCACTTCCACGCATGGGGGGATAAAGCGGGAAAATTGAAAATCAGCAAGACACAAGCACCCCAAAGTTTAGGGCTGCTCTGTTGACAAGGACCTCCACTTCCTTCCACCTTAAATATCCCAGGAAAGCGAAAAATGGATAAAAAAGTTGTGGTCCTTATGTACAATGGAATATCACTCAGCCATGAAATCAATGTCATAAGGCTAGTAGCAGCATGATGAGTGGATTTAGGTAAGACGATTCTAAGTGAAATAAGTCACACAGAAAAGGACACTTCTCATAAGGTGTCACTTATAGAGGGAATGTAAAAACCGTTACACTTGAACTGAATTACAAAACAGAACAGAGTCACACATGCAGAAAACACACTATGGCTGCTTAACGGGAAAGGTGAGGTGGGGTGATACATAAAACAAGAGTTTCAAATTAGCTCAGATACCGTTCCATAAACCCAATATGGAATAGACAAGACCTACTCCTTGCTCAGAGAACTGGACTCAACACGCCCGATTCACCGCACAAGAATATATCTGACCAGTAATAATCTTAAAACCTATGTATTGATATCTCTCTGTTAGTGTGTCAAGTGGGTGTAAAGCGGCCTAAACACAGCCGTGAAAAGCAGCTAAACCCCATTATAAAAAGAAATTACTTTTAAAAACCCATGAAACAAAGACAGGGAAAGAGAGAGAAATTCTTACACAATTCGTTCAGGGGCTGTGATGCAACCTGGATTGACCATATCTAGACCCACAGCTGGATGAGACATAAGGGTGGACACTCTTGGGGCTGAGAGGTTTGGTGAGGTTGGGTGAGCAAACGCAGACCCTTTAAAGTAATACTGCGTGCGACCCATCGCATGGGTCCCAAATCTCCAGGTTCAAGGGCATCTTCCTACATCGAAAACATGCATGAGAAACCCAGAAGATGGTACACCGTGTGATGGGGAAAGGTTTCTAAAACGCACCTCATTTCTCATCTCCTTGTGCTCGGGTTCGCCATTCCAGCCACTTTACTAGCAATCTCCCTACTTGGAGCATCAGCACCTTTAACCTCCTGTTCCGTACAGGTTGCAATTTGTCCTGAGGATGAACGGGAAGACGGGGAACCAATGAGAGACTAGCTCTTGGTGTTGGGACAGGCACAGGTCACTCTATTTTCCCATCAGGAAGAAGAATTAACCACAGGCTCAGCCTGCCCCCCGGAACCAGAACAGGGCCTGAAGCCATCCTGCGCTTTTGCGGCCGGCTCCCAAAAAAGCGACTTGTAAAATGGAGCTTCAGGCACTGCAATTCACAAACCTGCAGAGTTATAAATGATAACTCTCGTCCACAAATATATTGAGGGAAGGCAAAGAAGAGGATTTGAAATCAAGGCAGAATTGCAGGAAACAGATTTCAGGAGGTAGATTCGAATCGCCTTTAAAGCACATGAAAAGCGGCAAAACGTTGACAATGATGCCCTTGGCCAAAAAGGGCGTATGCGTTTTTTCCTGAATATATTCAGGAAAAAACGCATACGCCCTTTTTGGCCAACCAAGCAACCTGGAAAGGCAAATCAGCGCGACAAAGAAGTCTCGCTTCCCATCGGTCAAAAGGGCCATGCTGAAAAAAGTGTCAAAACCAGAAATGCAGGACAGGCCATGGAGAAATGGGAGCCTTGCTACACTGATGGGCGGGATGTAAATTGCCAACAGCCACTCTGGAGAAGTGTACGGTGTGTCCTGAAACATCTAAAAAACACAGCTTAGAGAGCATAGGGCACTTCCACGCATGGGGGGATAAAGCGGGAAAATTGAAAATCAGCAAGACACAAGCACCCCAAAGTTTAGGGCTGCTCTGTTGACAAGGACCTCCACTTCCTTCCACCTTAAATATCCCAGGAAAGCGAAAAATGGATAAAAAAGTTGTGGTCCTTATGTACAATGGAATATCACTCAGCCATGAAATCAATGTCATAAGGCTAGTAGCAGCATGATGAGTGGATTTAGGTAAGACGATTCTAAGTGAAATAAGTCACACAGAAAAGGACACTTCTCATAAGGTGTCACTTATAGAGGGAATGTAAAAACCGTTACACTTGAACTGAATTACAAAACAGAACAGAGTCACACATGCAGAAAACACACTATGGCTGCTTAACGGGAAAGGTGAGGTGGGGTGATACATAAAACAAGAGTTTCAAATTAGCTCAGATACCGTTCCATAAACCCAATATGGAATAGACAAGACCTACTCCTTGCTCAGAGAACTGGACTCAACACGCCCGATTCACCGCACAAGAATATATCTGACCAGTAATAATCTTAAAACCTATGTATTGATATCTCTCTGTTAGTGTGTCAAGTGGGTGTAAAGCGGCCTAAACACAGCCGTGAAAAGCAGCTAAACCCCATTATAAAAAGAAATTACTTTTAAAAACCCATGAAACAAAGACAGGGAAAGAGAGAGAAATTCTTACACAATTCGTTCGGGGGCTGTGATGCAACCTGGATTGACCATATCTAGACCCACAGCTGGATGAGACATAAGGGTGGACACTCTTGGGGCTGAGAGGTTTGGTGAGGTTGGGTGAGCAAACGCAGACCCTTTAAAGTAATACTGCGTGCGACCCATCGCATGGGTCCCAAATCTCCAGGTTCAAGGGCATCTTCCTACATCGAAAACATGCATGAGAAACCCAGAAGATGGTACACCGTGTGATGGGGAAAGGTTTCTAAAACGCACCTCATTTCTCATCTCCTTGTGCTCGGGTTCGCCATTCCAGCCACTTTACTAGCAATCTCCCTACTTGGAGCATCAGCACCTTTAACCTCCTGTTCCGTACAGGTTGCAATTTGTCCTGAGGATGAACGGGAAGACGGGGAACCAATGAGAGACTAGCTCTTGGTGTTGGGACAGGCACAGGTCACTCTATTTTCCCATCAGGAAGAAGAATTAACCACAGGCTCAGCCTGCCCCCCGGAACCAGAACAGGGCCTGAAGCCATCCTGCGCTTTTGCGGCCGGCTCCCAAAAAAGCGACTTGTAAAATGGAGCTTCAGGGCACTGCAATTCACAAACCTGCAGAGTTATAAATGATAACTCTCGTCCACAAATATATTGAGGGAAGGCAAAGAAGAGGATTTGAAATCAAGGCAGAATTGCAGGAAACAGATTTCAGGAGGTAGATTCGAATCGCCTTTAAAGCACATGAAAAGCGGCAAAACGTTGACAATGATGCCCTTGGCCAAAAAGGGCGTATGCGTTTTTTCCTGAATATATTCAGGAAAAAACGCATACGCCCTTTTTGGCCAACCAAGCAACCTGGAAAGGCAAATCAGCGCGACAAAGAAGTCTCGCTTCCCATCGGTCAAAAGGGCCATGCTGAAAAAAGTGTCAAAACCAGAAATGCAGGACAGGCCATGGAGAAATGGGAGCCTTGCTACACTGATGGGCGGGATGTAAATTGCCAACAGCCACTCTGGAGAAGTGTACGGTGTGTCCTGAAACATCTAAGAAACACAGCTTAGAGAGCATAGGGCACTTCCACGCATGGGGGGATAAAGCGGGAAAATTGAAAATCAGCAAGACACAAGCACCCCAAAGTTTAGGGCTGCTCTGTTGACAAGGACCTCCACTTCCTTCCACCTTAAATATCCCAGGAAAGCGAAAAATGGATAAAAAAGTTGTGGTCCTTATGTACAATGGAATATCACTCAGCCATGAAATCAATGTCATAAGGCTAGTAGCAGCATGATGAGTGGATTTAGGTAAGACGATTCTAAGTGAAATAAGTCACACAGAAAAGGACACTTCTCATAAGGTGTCACTTATAGAGGGAATGTAAAAACCGTTACACTTGAACTGAATTACAAAACAGAACAGAGTCACACATGCAGAAAACACACTATGGCTGCTTAACGGGAAAGGTGAGGTGGGGTGATACATAAAACAAGAGTTTCAAATTAGCTCAGATACCGTTCCATAAACCCAATATGGAATAGACAAGACCTACTCCTTGCTCAGAGAACTGGACTCAACACGCCCGATTCACCGCACAAGAATATATCTGACCAGTAATAATCTTAAAACCTATGTATTGATATCTCTCTGTTAGTGTGTCAAGTGGGTGTAAAGCGGCCTAAACACAGCCGTGAAAAGCAGCTAAACCCCATTATAAAAAGAAATTACTTTTAAAAACCCATGAAACAAAGACAGGGAAAGAGAGAGAAATTCTTACACAATTCGTTCGGGGGCTGTGATGCAACCTGGATTGACCATATCTAGACCCACAGCTGGATGAGACATAAGGGTGGACACTCTTGGGGCTGAGAGGTTCGGTGAGGTTGGGTGAGCAAACGCAGACCCTTTAAAGTAATACTGCGTGCGACCCATCGCATGGGTCCCAAATCTCCAGGTTCAAGGGCATCTTCCTACATCGAAAACATGCATGAGAAACCCAGAAGATGGTACACCATGTGATGGGGAAAGGTTTCTAAAACGCACCTCATTTCTCATCTCCTTGTGCTCGGGTTCGCCATTCCAGCCACTTTACTAGCAATCTCCCTACTTGGAGCATCAGCACCTTTAACCTCCTGTTCCGTACAGGTTGCAATTTGTCCTGAGGATGAACGGGAAGACGGGGAACCAATGAGAGACTAGCTCTTGGTGTTGGGACAGGCACAGGTCACTCTATTTTCCCATCAGGAAGAAGAATTAACCACAGGCTCAGCCTGCCCCCCGGAACCAGAACAGGGCCTGAAGCCATCCTGCGCTTTTGCGGCCGGCTCCCAAAAAAGCGACTTGTAAAATGGAGCTTCAGGGCACTGCAATTCACAAACCTGCAGAGTTATAAATGATAACTCTCGTCCACAAATATATTGAGGGAAGGCAAAGAAGAGGATTTGAAATCAAGGCAGAATTGCAGGAAACAGATTTCAGGAGGTAGATTCGAATCGCCTTTAAAGCACATGAAAAGCGGCAAAACGTTGACAATGATGCCCTTGGCCAAAAAGGGCGTATGCGTTTTTTCCGGAATATATTCAGGAAAAAACGCATACGCCCTTTTTGGCCAACCAAGCAACCTGGAAAGGCAAATCAGCGCGACAAAGAAGTCTCGCTTCCCATCGGTCAAAAGGGCCATGCTGAAAAAAGTGTCAAAACCAGAAATGCAGGACAGGCCATGGAGAAATGGGAGCCTTGCTACACTGATGGGCGGGATGTAAATTGCCAACAGCCACTCTGGAGAAGTGTACGGTGTGTCCTGAAACATCTAAAAAACACAGCTTAGAGAGCATAGGGCACTTCCACGCATGGGGGGATAAAGCGGGAAAATTGAAAATCAGCAAGACACAAGCACCCCAAAGTTTAGGGCTGCTCTGTTGACAAGGACCTCCACTTCCTTCCACCTTAAATATCCCAGGAAAGCGAAAAATGGATAAAAAAGTTGTGGTCCTTATGTACAATGGAATATCACTCAGCCATGAAATCAATGTCATAAGGCTAGTAGCAGCATGATGAGTGGATTTAGGTAAGACGATTCTAAGTGAAATAAGTCACACAGAAAAGGACACTTCTCATAAGGTGTCACTTATAGAGGGAATGTAAAAACCGTTACACTTGAACTGAATTACAAAACAGAACAGAGTCACACATGCAGAAAACACACTATGGCTGCTTAACGGGAAAGGTGAGGTGGGGTGATACATAAAACAAGAGTTTCAAATTAGCTCAGATACCGTTCCATAAACCCAATATGGAATAGACAAGACCTACTCCTTGCTCAGAGAACTGGACTCAACACGCCCGATTCACCGCCCAAGAATATATCTGACCAGTAATAATCTTAAAACCTATGTATTGATATCTCTCTGTTAGTGTGTCAAGTGGGTGTAAAGCGGCCTAAACACAGCCGTGAAAAGCAGCTAAACCCCATTATAAAAAGAAATTACTTTTAAAAACCCATGAAACAAAGACAGGGAAAGAGAGAGAAATTCTTACACAATTCGTTCGGGGGCTGTGATGCAACCTGGATTGACCATATCTAGACCCACAGCTGGATGAGACATAAGGGTGGACACTCTTGGGGCTGAGAGGTTTGGTGAGGTTGGGTGAGCAAACGCAGACCCTTTAAAGTAATACTGCGTGCGACCCATCGCATGGGTCCCAAATCTCCAGGTTCAAGGGCATCTTCCTACATCGAAAACATGCATGAGAAACCCAGAAGATGGTACACCGTGTGATGGGGAAAGGTTTCTAAAACGCACCTCATTTCTCATCTCCTTGTGCTCGGGTTCGCCATTCCAGCCACTTTACTAGCAATCTCCCTACTTGGAGCATCAGCACCTTTAACCTCCTGTTCCGTACAGGTTGCAATTTGTCCTGAGGATGAACGGGAAGACGGGGAACCAATGAGAGACTAGCTCTTGGTGTTGGGACAGGCACAGGTCACTCTATTTTCCCATCAGGAAGAAGAATTAACCACAGGCTCAGCCTGCCCCCCGGAACCAGAACAGGGCCTGAAGCCATCCTGCGCTTTTGCGGCCGGCTCCCAAAAAAGCGACTTGTAAAATGGAGCTTCAGGGCACTGCAATTCACAAACCTGCAGAGTTATAAATGATAACTCTCGTCCACAAATATATTGAGGGAAGGCAAAGAAGAGGATTTGAAATCAAGGCAGAATTGCAGGAAACAGATTTCAGGAGGTAGATTCGAATCGCCTTTAAAGCACATGAAAAGCGGCAAAACGTTGACAATGATGCCCTTGGCCAAAAAGGGCGTATGCGTTTTTTCCGGAATATATTCAGGAAAAAACGCATACGCCCTTTTTGGCCAACCAAGCAACCTGGAAAGGCAAATCAGCGCGACAAAGAAGTCTCGCTTCCCATCGGTCAAAAGGGCCATGCTGAAAAAAGTGTCAAAACCAGAAATGCAGGACAGGCCATGGAGAAATGGGAGCCTTGCTACACTGATGGGCGGGATGTAAATTGCCAACAGCCACTCTGGAGAAGTGTACGGTGTGTCCTGAAACATCTAAAAAACACAGCTTAGAGAGCATAGGGCACTTCCACGCATGGGGGGATAAAGCGGGAAAATTGAAAATCAGCAAGACACAAGCACCCCAAAGTTTAGGGCTGCTCTGTTGACAAGGACCTCCACTTCCTTCCACCTTAAATATCCCAGGAAAGCGAAAAATGGATAAAAAAGTTGTGGTCCTTATGTACAATGGAATATCACTCAGCCATGAAATCAATGTCATAAGGCTAGTAGCAGCATGATGAGTGGATTTAGGTAAGACGATTCTAAGTGAAATAAGTCACACAGAAAAGGACACTTCTCATAAGGTGTCACTTATAGAGGGAATGTAAAAACCGTTACACTTGAACTGAATTACAAAACAGAACAGAGTCACACATGCAGAAAACACACTATGGCTGCTTAACGGGAAAGGTGAGGTGGGGTGATACATAAAACAAGAGTTTCAAATTAGCTCAGATACCGTTCCATAAACCCAATATGGAATAGACAAGACCTACTCCTTGCTCAGAGAACTGGACTCAACACGCCCGATTCACCGCCCAAGAATATATCTGACCAGTAATAATCTTAAAACCTATGTATTGATATCTCTCTGTTAGTGTGTCAAGTGGGTGTAAAGCGGCCTAAACACAGCCGTGAAAAGCAGCTAAACCCCATTATAAAAAGAAATTACTTTTAAAAACCCATGAAACAAAGACAGGGAAAGAGAGAGAAATTCTTACACAATTCGTTCGGGGGCTGTGATGCAACCTGGATTGACCATATCTAGACCCACAGCTGGATGAGACATAAGGGTGGACACTCTTGGGGCTGAGAGGTTCGGTGAGGTTGGGTGAGCAAACGCAGACCCTTTAAAGTAATACTGCGTGCGACCCATCGCATGGGTCCCAAATCTCCAGGTTCAAGGGCATCTTCCTACATCGAAAACATGCATGAGAAACCCAGAAGATGGTACACCGTGTGATGGGGAAAGGTTTCTAAAACGCACCTCATTTCTCATCTCCTTGTGCTCGGGTTCGCCATTCCAGCCACTTTACTAGCAATCTCCCTACTTGGAGCATCAGCACCTTTAACCTCCTGTTCCGTACAGGTTGCAATTTGTCCTGAGGATGAACGGGAAGACGGGGAACCAATGAGAGACTAGCTCTTGGTGTTGGGACAGGCACAGGTCACTCTATTTTCCCATCAGGAAGAAGAATTAACCACAGGCTCAGCCTGCCCCCCGGAACCAGAACAGGGCCTGAAGCCATCCTGCGCTTTTGCGGCCGGCTCCCAAAAAAGCGACTTGTAAAATGGAGCTTCAGGGCACTGCAATTCACAAACCTGCAGAGTTATAAATGATAACTCTCGTCCACAAATATATTGAGGGAAGGCAAAGAAGAGGATTTGAAATCAAGGCAGAATTGCAGGAAACAGATTTCAGGAGGTAGATTCGAATCGCCTTTAAAGCACATGAAAAGCGGCAAAACGTTGACAATGATGCCCTTGGCCAAAAAGGGCGTATGCGTTTTTTCCGGAATATATTCAGGAAAAAACGCATACGCCCTTTTTGGCCAACCAAGCAACCTGGAAAGGCAAATCAGCGCGACAAAGAAGTCTCGCTTCCCATCGGTCAAAAGGGCCATGCTGAAAAAAGTGTCAAAACCAGAAATGCAGGACAGGCCATGGAGAAATGGGAGCCTTGCTACACTGATGGGCGGGATGTAAATTGCCAACAGCCACTCTGGAGAAGTGTACGGTGTGTCCTGAAACATCTAAAAAACACAGCTTAGAGAGCATAGGGCACTTCCACGCATGGGGGGATAAAGCGGGAAAATTGAAAATCAGCAAGACACAAGCACCCCAAAGTTTAGGGCTGCTCTGTTGACAAGGACCTCCACTTCCTTCCACCTTAAATATCCCAGGAAAGCGAAAAATGGATAAAAAAGTTGTGGTCCTTATGTACAATGGAATATCACTCAGCCATGAAATCAATGTCATAAGGCTAGTAGCAGCATGATGAGTGGATTTAGGTAAGACGATTCTAAGTGAAATAAGTCACACAGAAAAGGACACTTCTCATAAGGTGTCACTTATAGAGGGAATGTAAAAACCGTTACACTTGAACTGAATTACAAAACAGAACAGAGTCACACATGCAGAAAACACACTATGGCTGCTTAACGGGAAAGGTGAGGTGGGGTGATACATAAAACAAGAGTTTCAAATTAGCTCAGATACCGTTCCATAAACCCAATATGGAATAGACAAGACCTACTCCTTGCTCAGAGAACTGGACTCAACACGCCCGATTCACCGCCCAAGAATATATCTGACCAGTAATAATCTTAAAACCTATGTATTGATATCTCTCTGTTAGTGTGTCAAGTGGGTGTAAAGCGGCCTAAACACAGCCGTGAAAAGCAGCTAAACCCCATTATAAAAAGAAATTACTTTTAAAAACCCATGAAACAAAGACAGGGAAAGAGAGAGAAATTCTTACACAATTCGTTCGGGGGCTGTGATGCAACCTGGATTGACCATATCTAGACCCACAGCTGGATGAGACATAAGGGTGGACACTCTTGGGGCTGAGAGGTTCGGTGAGGTTGGGTGAGCAAACGCAGACCCTTTAAAGTAATACTGCGTGCGACCCATCGCATGGGTCCCAAATCTCCAGGTTCAAGGGCATCTTCCTACATCGAAAACATGCATGAGAAACCCAGAAGATGGTACACCGTGTGATGGGGAAAGGTTTCTAAAACGCACCTCATTTCTCATCTCCTTGTGCTCGGGTTCGCCATTCCAGCCACTTTACTAGCAATCTCCCTACTTGGAGCATCAGCACCTTTAACCTCCTGTTCCGTACAGGTTGCAATTTGTCCTGAGGATGAACGGGAAGACGGGGAACCAATGAGAGACTAGCTCTTGGTGTTGGGACAGGCACAGGTCACTCTATTTTCCCATCAGGAAGAAGAATTAACCACAGGCTCAGCCTGCCCCCCGGAACCAGAACAGGGCCTGAAGCCATCCTGCGCTTTTGCGGCCGGCTCCCAAAAAAGCGACTTGTAAAATGGAGCTTCAGGGCACTGCAATTCACAAACCTGCAGAGTTATAAATGATAACTCTCGTCCACAAATATATTGAGGGAAGGCAAAGAAGAGGATTTGAAATCAAGGCAGAATTGCAGGAAACAGATTTCAGGAGGTAGATTCGAATCGCCTTTAAAGCACATGAAAAGCGGCAAAACGTTGACAATGATGCCCTTGGCCAAAAAGGGCGTATGCGTTTTTTCCGGAATATATTCAGAAAAAAACGCATACGCCCTTTTTGGCCAACCAAGCAACCTGGAAAGGCAAATCAGCGCGACAAAGAAGTCTCGCTTCCCATCGGTCAAAAGGGCCATGCTGAAAAAAGTGTCAAAACCAGAAATGCAGGACAGGCCATGGAGAAATGGGAGCCTTGCTACACTGATGGGCGGGATGTAAATTGCCAACAGCCACTCTGGAGAAGTGTACGGTGTGTCCTGAAACATCTAAAAAACACAGCTTAGAGAGCATAGGGCACTTCCACGCATGGGGGGATAAAGCGGGAAAATTGAAAATCAGCAAGACACAAGCACCCCAAAGTTTAGGGCTGCTCTGTTGACAAGGACCTCCACTTCCTTCCACCTTAAATATCCCAGGAAAGCGAAAAATGGATAAAAAAGTTGTGGTCCTTATGTACAATGGAATATCACTCAGCCATGAAATCAATGTCATAAGGCTAGTAGCAGCATGATGAGTGGATTTAGGTAAGACGATTCTAAGTGAAATAAGTCACACAGAAAAGGACACTTCTCATAAGGTGTCACTTATAGAGGGAATGTAAAAACCGTTACACTTGAACTGAATTACAAAACAGAACAGAGTCACACATGCAGAAAACACACTATGGCTGCTTAACGGGAAAGGTGAGGTGGGGTGATACATAAAACAAGAGTTTCAAATTAGCTCAGATACCGTTCCATAAACCCAATATGGAATAGACAAGACCTACTCCTTGCTCAGAGAACTGGACTCAACACGCCCGATTCACCGCCCAAGAATATATCTGACCAGTAATAATCTTAAAACCTATGTATTGATATCTCTCTGTTAGTGTGTCAAGTGGGTGTAAAGCGGCCTAAACACAGCCGTGAAAAGCAGCTAAACCCCATTATAAAAAGAAATTACTTTTAAAAACCCATGAAACAAAGACAGGGAAAGAGAGAGAAATTCTTACACAATTCGTTCGGGGGCTGTGATGCAACCTGGATTGACCATATCTAGACCCACAGCTGGATGAGACATAAGGGTGGACACTCTTGGGGCTGAGAGGTTTGGTGAGGTTGGGTGAGCAAACGCAGACCCTTTAAAGTAATACTGCGTGCGACCCATCGCATGGGTCCCAAATCTCCAGGTTCAAGGGCATCTTCCTACATCGAAAACATGCATGAGAAACCCAGAAGATGGTACACCGTGTGATGGGGAAAGGTTTCTAAAACGCACCTCATTTCTCATCTCCTTGTGCTCGGGTTCGCCATTCCAGCCACTTTACTAGCAATCTCCCTACTTGGAGCATCAGCACCTTTAACCTCCTGTTCCGTACAGGTTGCAATTTGTCCTGAGGATGAACGGGAAGACGGGGAACCAATGAGAGACTAGCTCTTGGTGTTGGGACAGGCACAGGTCACTCTATTTTCCCATCAGGAAGAAGAATTAACCACAGGCTCAGCCTGCCCCCCGGAACCAGAACAGGGCCTGAAGCCATCCTGCGCTTTTGCGGCCGGCTCCCAAAAAAGCGACTTGTAAAATGGAGCTTCAGGGCACTGCAATTCACAAACCTGCAGAGTTATAAATGATAACTCTCGTCCACAAATATATTGAGGGAAGGCAAAGAAGAGGATTTGAAATCAAGGCAGAATTGCAGGAAACAGATTTCAGGAGGTAGATTCGAATCGCCTTTAAAGCACATGAAAAGCGGCAAAACGTTGACAATGATGCCCTTGGCCAAAAAGGGCGTATGCGTTTTTTCCTGAATATATTCAGGAAAAAACGCATACGCCCTTTTTGGCCAACCAAGCAACCTGGAAAGGCAAATCAGCGCGACAAAGAAGTCTCGCTTCCCATCGGTCAAAAGGGCCATGCTGAAAAAAGTGTCAAAACCAGAAATGCAGGACAGGCCATGGAGAAATGGGAGCCTTGCTACACTGATGGGCGGGATGTAAATTGCCAACAGCCACTCTGGAGAAGTGTACGGTGTGTCCTGAAACATCTAAAAAACACAGCTTAGAGAGCATAGGGCACTTCCACGCATGGGGGGATAAAGCGGGAAAATTGAAAATCAGCAAGACACAAGCACCCCAAAGTTTAGGGCTGCTCTGTTGACAAGGACCTCCACTTCCTTCCACCTTAAATATCCCAGGAAAGCGAAAAATGGATAAAAAAGTTGTGGTCCTTATGTACAATGGAATATCACTCAGCCATGAAATCAATGTCATAAGGCTAGTAGCAGCATGATGAGTGGATTTAGGTAAGACGATTCTAAGTGAAATAAGTCACACAGAAAAGGACACTTCTCATAAGGTGTCACTTATAGAGGGAATGTAAAAACCGTTACACTTGAACTGAATTACAAAACAGAACAGAGTCACACATGCAGAAAACACACTATGGCTGCTTAACGGGAAAGGTGAGGTGGGGTGATACATAAAACAAGAGTTTCAAATTAGCTCAGATACCGTTCCATAAACCCAATATGGAATAGACAAGACCTACTCCTTGCTCAGAGAACTGGACTCAACACGCCCGATTCACCGCACAAGAATATATCTGACCAGTAATAATCTTAAAACCTATGTATTGATATCTCTCTGTTAGTGTGTCAAGTGGGTGTAAAGCGGCCTAAACACAGCCGTGAAAAGCAGCTAAACCCCATTATAAAAAGAAATTACTTTTAAAAACCCATGAAACAAAGACAGGGAAAGAGAGAGAAATTCTTACACAATTCGTTCGGGGGCTGTGATGCAACCTGGATTGACCATATCTAGACCCACAGCTGGATGAGACATAAGGGTGGACACTCTTGGGGCTGAGAGGTTTGGTGAGGTTGGGTGAGCAAACGCAGACCCTTTAAAGTAATACTGCGTGCGACCCATCGCATGGGTCCCAAATCTCCAGGTTCAAGGGCATCTTCCTACATCGAAAACATGCATGAGAAACCCAGAAGATGGTACACCGTGTGATGGGGAAAGGTTTCTAAAACGCACCTCATTTCTCATCTCCTTGTGCTCGGGTTCGCCATTCCAGCCACTTTACTAGCAATCTCCCTACTTGGAGCATCAGCACCTTTAACCTCCTGTTCCGTACAGGTTGCAATTTGTCCTGAGGATGAACGGGAAGACGGGGAACCAATGAGAGACTAGCTCTTGGTGTTGGGACAGGCACAGGTCACTCTATTTTCCCATCAGGAAGAAGAATTAACCACAGGCTCAGCCTGCCCCCCGGAACCAGAACAGGGCCTGAAGCCATCCTGCGCTTTTGCGGCCGGCTCCCAAAAAAGCGACTTGTAAAATGGAGCTTCAGGGCACTGCAATTCACAAACCTGCAGAGTTATAAATGATAACTCTCGTCCACAAATATATTGAGGGAAGGCAAAGAAGAGGATTTGAAATCAAGGCAGAATTGCAGGAAACAGATTTCAGGAGGTAGATTCGAATCGCCTTTAAAGCACATGAAAAGCGGCAAAACGTTGACAATGATGCCCTTGGCCAAAAAGGGCGTATGCGTTTTTTCCTGAATATATTCAGGAAAAAACGCATACGCCCTTTTTGGCCAACCAAGCAACCTGGAAAGGCAAATCAGCGCGACAAAGAAGTCTCGCTTCCCATCGGTCAAAAGGGCCATGCTGAAAAAAGTGTCAAAACCAGAAATGCAGGACAGGCCATGGAGAAATGGGAGCCTTGCTACACTGATGGGCGGGATGTAAATTGCCAACAGCCACTCTGGAGAAGTGTACGGTGTGTCCTGAAACATCTAAAAAACACAGCTTAGAGAGCATAGGGCACTTCCACGCATGGGGGGATAAAGCGGGAAAATTGAAAATCAGCAAGACACAAGCACCCCAAAGTTTAGGGCTGCTCTGTTGACAAGGACCTCCACTTCCTTCCACCTTAAATATCCCAGGAAAGCGAAAAATGGATAAAAAAGTTGTGGTCCTTATGTACAATGGAATATCACTCAGCCATGAAATCAATGTCATAAGGCTAGTAGCAGCATGATGAGTGGATTTAGGTAAGACGATTCTAAGTGAAATAAGTCACACAGAAAAGGACACTTCTCATAAGGTGTCACTTATAGAGGGAATGTAAAAACCGTTACACTTGAACTGAATTACAAAACAGAACAGAGTCACACATGCAGAAAACACACTATGGCTGCTTAACGGGAAAGGTGAGGTGGGGTGATACATAAAACAAGAGTTTCAAATTAGCTCAGATACCGTTCCATAAACCCAATATGGAATAGACAAGACCTACTCCTTGCTCAGAGAACTGGACTCAACACGCCCGATTCACCGCACAAGAATATATCTGACCAGTAATAATCTTAAAACCTATGTATTGATATCTCTCTGTTAGTGTGTCAAGTGGGTGTAAAGCGGCCTAAACACAGCCGTGAAAAGCAGCTAAACCCCATTATAAAAAGAAATTACTTTTAAAAACCCATGAAACAAAGACAGGGAAAGAGAGAGAAATTCTTACACAATTCGTTCAGGGGCTGTGATGCAACCTGGATTGACCATATCTAGACCCACAGCTGGATGAGACATAAGGGTGGACACTCTTGGGGCTGAGAGGTTTGGTGAGGTTGGGTGAGCAAACGCAGACCCTTTAAAGTAATACTGCGTGCGACCCATCGCATGGGTCCCAAATCTCCAGGTTCAAGGGCATCTTCCTACATCGAAAACATGCATGAGAAACCCAGAAGATGGTACACCGTGTGATGGGGAAAGGTTTCTAAAACGCACCTCATTTCTCATCTCCTTGTGCTCGGGTTCGCCATTCCAGCCACTTTACTAGCAATCTCCCTACTTGGAGCTTCAGCACCTTTAACCTCCTGTTCCGTACACGTTGCAATTTGTCCTGAGGATGAACGGGAAGACGGGGAACCAATGAGAGACTAGCTCTTGGTGTTGGGACAGGCACAGGTCACTCTATTTTCCCATCAGGAAGAAGAATTAACCACAGGCTCAGCCTGCCCCCCGGAACCAGAACAGGGCCTGAAGCCATCCTGCGCTTTTGCGGCCGGCTCCCAAAAAAGCGACTTGTAAAATGGAGCTTCAGGGCACTGCAATTCACAAACCTGCAGAGTTATAAATGATAACTCTCGTCCACAAATATATTGAGGGAAGGCAAAGAAGAGGATTTGAAATCAAGGCAGAATTGCAGGAAACAGATTTCAGGAGGTAGATTCGAATCGCCTTTAAAGCACATGAAAAGCGGCAAAACGTTGACAATGATGCCCTTGGCCAAAAAGGGCGTATGCGTTTTTTCCTGAA
Source organism: Balaenoptera physalus (assembly GCF_965194825.1). Taxonomy (NCBI): domain Eukaryota; kingdom Metazoa; phylum Chordata; class Mammalia; order Artiodactyla; family Balaenopteridae; genus Balaenoptera; species Balaenoptera physalus. Next base: position 17,846 of record NW_028124516.1, read on the forward strand.
TATATTCAGGAAAAAACGCATACGCCCTTTTTGGCCAACCAAGCAACCTGGAAAGGCAAATCAGCGCGACAAAGAAGTCTCGCTTCCCATCGGTCAAAAGGGCCATGCTGAAAAAAGTGTCAAAACCAGAAATGCAGGACAGGCCATGGAGAAATGGGAGCCTTGCTACACTGATGGGCGGGATGTAAATTGCCAACAGCCACTCTGGAGAAGTGTACGGTGTGTCCTGAAACATCTAAAAAACACAGCTTAGAGAGCATAGGGCACTTCCACGCATGGGGGGATAAAGCGGGAAAATTGAAAATCAGCAAGACACAAGCACCCCAAAGTTTAGGGCTGCTCTGTTGACAAGGACCTCCACTTCCTTCCACCTTAAATATCCCAGGAAAGCGAAAAATGGATAAAAAAGTTGTGGTCCTTATGTACAATGGAATATCACTCAGCCATGAAATCAATGTCATAAGGCTAGTAGCAGCATGATGAGTGGATTTAGGTAAGACGATTCTAAGTGAAATAAGTCACACAGAAAAGGACACTTCTCATAAGGTGTCACTTATAGAGGGAATGTAAAAACCGTTACACTTGAACTGAATTACAAAACAGAACAGAGTCACACATGCAGAAAACACACTATGGCTGCTTAACGGGAAAGGTGAGGTGGGGTGATACATAAAACAAGAGTTTCAAATTAGCTCAGATACCGTTCCATAAACCCAATATGGAATAGACAAGACCTACTCCTTGCTCAGAGAACTGGACTCAACACGCCCGATTCACCGCACAAGAATATATCTGACCAGTAATAATCTTAAAACCTATGTATTGATATCTCTCTGTTAGTGTGTCAAGTGGGTGTAAAGCGGCCTAAACACAGCCGTGAAAAGCAGCTAAACCCCATTATAAAAAGAAATTACTTTTAAAAACCCATGAAACAAAGACAGGGAAAGAGAGAGAAATTCTTACACAATTCGTTCGGGGGCTGTGATGCAACCTGGATTGACCATATCTAGACCCACAGCTGGATGAGACATAAGGGTGGACACTCTTGGGGCTGAGAGGTTTGGTGAGGTTGGGTGAGCAAACGCAGACCCTTTAAAGTAATACTGCGTGCGACCCATCGCATGGGTCCCAAATCTCCAGGTTCAAGGGCATCTTCCTACATCGAAAACATGCATGAGAAACCCAGAAGATGGTACACCGTGTGATGGGGAAAGGTTTCTAAAACGCACCTCATTTCTCATCTCCTTGTGCTCGGGTTCGCCATTCCAGCCACTTTACTAGCAATCTCCCTACTTGGAGCATCAGCACCTTTAACCTCCTGTTCCGTACAGGTTGCAATTTGTCCTGAGGATGAACGGGAAGACGGGGAACCAATGAGAGACTAGCTCTTGGTGTTGGGACAGGCACAGGTCACTCTATTTTCCCATCAGGAAGAAGAATTAACCACAGGCTCAGCCTGCCCCCCGGAACCAGAACAGGGCCTGAAGCCATCCTGCGCTTTTGCGGCCGGCTCCCAAAAAAGCGACTTGTAAAATGGAGCTTCAGGGCACTGCAATTCACAAACCTGCAGAGTTATAAATGATAACTCTCGTCCACAAATATATTGAGGGAAGGCAAAGAAGAGGATTTGAAATCAAGGCAGAATTGCAGGAAACAGATTTCAGGAGGTAGATTCGAATCGCCTTTAAAGCACATGAAAAGCGGCAAAACGTTGACAATGATGCCCTTGGCCAAAAAGGGCGTATGCGTTTTTTCCTGAATATATTCAGGAAAAAACGCATACGCCCTTTTTGGCCAACCAAGCAACCTGGAAAGGCAAATCAGCGCGACAAAGAAGTCTCGCTTCCCATCGGTCAAAAGGGCCATGCTGAAAAAAGTGTCAAAACCAGAAATGCAGGACAGGCCATGGAGAAATGGGAGCCTTGCTACACTGATGGGCGGGATGTAAATTGCCAACAGCCACTCTGGAGAAGTGTACGGTGTGTCCTGAAACATCTAAAAAACACAGCTTAGAGAGCATAGGGCACTTCCACGCATGGGGGGATAAAGCGGGAAAATTGAAAATCAGCAAGACACAAGCACCCCAAAGTTTAGGGCTGCTCTGTTGACAAGGACCTCCACTTCCTTCCACCTTAAATATCCCAGGAAAGCGAAAAATGGATAAAAAAGTTGTGGTCCTTATGTACAATGGAATATCACTCAGCCATGAAATCAATGTCATAAGGCTAGTAGCAGCATGATGAGTGGATTTAGGTAAGACGATTCTAAGTGAAATAAGTCACACAGAAAAGGACACTTCTCATAAGGTGTCACTTATAGAGGGAATGTAAAAACCGTTACACTTGAACTGAATTACAAAACAGAACAGAGTCACACATGCAGAAAACACACTATGGCTGCTTAACGGGAAAGGTGAGGTGGGGTGATACATAAAACAAGAGTTTCAAATTAGCTCAGATACCGTTCCATAAACCCAATATGGAATAGACAAGACCTACTCCTTGCTCAGAGAACTGGACTCAACACGCCCGATTCACCGCACAAGAATATATCTGACCAGTAATAATCTTAAAACCTATGTATTGATATCTCTCTGTTAGTGTGTCAAGTGGGTGTAAAGCGGCCTAAACACAGCCGTGAAAAGCAGCTAAACCCCATTATAAAAAGAAATTACTTTTAAAAACCCATGAAACAAAGACAGGGAAAGAGAGAGAAATTCTTACACAATTCGTTCGGGGGCTGTGATGCAACCTGGATTGACCATATCTAGACCCACAGCTGGATGAGACATAAGGGTGGACACTCTTGGGGCTGAGAGGTTTGGTGAGGTTGGGTGAGCAAACGCAGACCCTTTAAAGTAATACTGCGTGCGACCCATCGCATGGGTCCCAAATCTCCAGGTTCAAGGGCATCTTCCTACATCGAAAACATGCATGAGAAACCCAGAAGATGGTACACCGTGTGATGGGGAAAGGTTTCTAAAACGCACCTCATTTCTCATCTCCTTGTGCTCGGGTTCGCCATTCCAGCCACTTTACTAGCAATCTCCCTACTTGGAGCATCAGCACCTTTAACCTCCTGTTCCGTACAGGTTGCAATTTGTCCTGAGGATGAACGGGAAGACGGGGAACCAATGAGAGACTAGCTCTTGGTGTTGGGACAGGCACAGGTCACTCTATTTTCCCATCAGGAAGAAGAATTAACCACAGGCTCAGCCTGCCCCCCGGAACCAGAACAGGGCCTGAAGCCATCCTGCGCTTTTGCGGCCGGCTCCCAAAAAAGCGACTTGTAAAATGGAGCTTCAGGGCACTGCAATTCACAAACCTGCAGAGTTATAAATGATAACTCTCGTCCACAAATATATTGAGGGAAGGCAAAGAAGAGGATTTGAAATCAAGGCAGAATTGCAGGAAACAGATTTCAGGAGGTAGATTCGAATCGCCTTTAAAGCACATGAAAAGCGGCAAAACGTTGACAATGATGCCCTTGGCCAAAAAGGGCGTATGCGTTTTTTCCTGAATATATTCAGGAAAAAACGCATACGCCCTTTTTGGCCAACCAAGCAACCTGGAAAGGCAAATCAGCGCGACAAAGAAGTCTCGCTTCCCATCGGTCAAAAGGGCCATGCTGAAAAAAGTGTCAAAACCAGAAATGCAGGACAGGCCATGGAGAAATGGGAGCCTTGCTACACTGATGGGCGGGATGTAAATTGCCAACAGCCACTCTGGAGAAGTGTACGGTGTGTCCTGAAACATCTAAAAAACACAGCTTAGAGAGCATAGGGCACTTCCACGCATGGGGGGATAAAGCGGGAAAATTGAAAATCAGCAAGACACAAGCACCCCAAAGTTTAGGGCTGCTCTGTTGACAAGGACCTCCACTTCCTTCCACCTTAAATATCCCAGGAAAGCGAAAAATGGATAAAAAAGTTGTGGTCCTTATGTACAATGGAATATCACTCAGCCATGAAATCAATGTCATAAGGCTAGTAGCAGCATGATGAGTGGATTTAGGTAAGACGATTCTAAGTGAAATAAGTCACACAGAAAAGGACACTTCTCATAAGGTGTCACTTATAGAGGGAATGTAAAAACCGTTACACTTGAACTGAATTACAAAACAGAACAGAGTCACACATGCAGAAAACACACTATGGCTGCTTAACGGGAAAGGTGAGGTGGGGTGATACATAAAACAAGAGTTTCAAATTAGCTCAGATACCGTTCCATAAACCCAATATGGAATAGACAAGACCTACTCCTTGCTCAGAGAACTGGACTCAACACGCCCGATTCACCGCACAAGAATATATCTGACCAGTAATAATCTTAAAACCTATGTATTGATATCTCTCTGTTAGTGTGTCAAGTGGGTGTAAAGCGGCCTAAACACAGCCGTGAAAAGCAGCTAAACCCCATTATAAAAAGAAATTACTTTTAAAAACCCATGAAACAAAGACAGGGAAAGAGAGAGAAATTCTTACACAATTCGTTCAGGGGCTGTGATGCAACCTGGATTGACCATATCTAGACCCACAGCTGGATGAGACATAAGGGTGGACACTCTTGGGGCTGAGAGGTTTGGTGAGGTTGGGTGAGCAAACGCAGACCCTTTAAAGTAATACTGCGTGCGACCCATCGCATGGGTCCCAAATCTCCAGGTTCAAGGGCATCTTCCTACATCGAAAACATGCATGAGAAACCCAGAAGATGGTACACCGTGTGATGGGGAAAGGTTTCTAAAACGCACCTCATTTCTCATCTCCTTGTGCTCGGGTTCGCCATTCCAGCCACTTTACTAGCAATCTCCCTACTTGGAGCTTCAGCACCTTTAACCTCCTGTTCCGTACACGTTGCAATTTGTCCTGAGGATGAACGGGAAGACGGGGAACCAATGAGAGACTAGCTCTTGGTGTTGGGACAGGCACAGGTCACTCTATTTTCCCATCAGGAAGAAGAATTAACCACAGGCTCAGCCTGCCCCCCGGAACCAGAACAGGGCCTGAAGCCATCCTGCGCTTTTGCGGCCGGCTCCCAAAAAAGCGACTTGTAAAATGGAGCTTCAGGGCACTGCAATTCACAAACCTGCAGAGTTATAAATGATAACTCTCGTCCACAAATATATTGAGGGAAGGCAAAGAAGAGGATTTGAAATCAAGGCAGAATTGCAGGAAACAGATTTCAGGAGGTAGATTCGAATCGCCTTTAAAGCACATGAAAAGCGGCAAAACGTTGACAATGATGCCCTTGGCCAAAAAGGGCGTATGCGTTTTTTCCTGAATATATTCAGGAAAAAACGCATACGCCCTTTTTGGCCAACCAAGCAACCTGGAAAGGCAAATCAGCGCGACAAAGAAGTCTCGCTTCCCATCGGTCAAAAGGGCCATGCTGAAAAAAGTGTCAAAACCAGAAATGCAGGACAGGCCATGGAGAAATGGGAGCCTTGCTACACTGATGGGCGGGATGTAAATTGCCAACAGCCACTCTGGAGAAGTGTACGGTGTGTCCTGAAACATCTAAAAAACACAGCTTAGAGAGCATAGGGCACTTCCACGCATGGGGGGATAAAGCGGGAAAATTGAAAATCAGCAAGACACAAGCACCCCAAAGTTTAGGGCTGCTCTGTTGACAAGGACCTCCACTTCCTTCCACCTTAAATATCCCAGGAAAGCGAAAAATGGATAAAAAAGTTGTGGTCCTTATGTACAATGGAATATCACTCAGCCATGAAATCAATGTCATAAGGCTAGTAGCAGCATGATGAGTGGATTTAGGTAAGACGATTCTAAGTGAAATAAGTCACACAGAAAAGGACACTTCTCATAAGGTGTCACTTATAGAGGGAATGTAAAAACCGTTACACTTGAACTGAATTACAAAACAGAACAGAGTCACACATGCAGAAAACACACTATGGCTGCTTAACGGGAAAGGTGAGGTGGGGTGATACATAAAACAAGAGTTTCAAATTAGCTCAGATACCGTTCCATAAACCCAATATGGAATAGACAAGACCTACTCCTTGCTCAGAGAACTGGACTCAACACGCCCGATTCACCGCACAAGAATATATCTGACCAGTAATAATCTTAAAACCTATGTATTGATATCTCTCTGTTAGTGTGTCAAGTGGGTGTAAAGCGGCCTAAACACAGCCGTGAAAAGCAGCTAAACCCCATTATAAAAAGAAATTACTTTTAAAAACCCATGAAACAAAGACAGGGAAAGAGAGAGAAATTCTTACACAATTCGTTCGGGGGCTGTGATGCAACCTGGATTGACCATATCTAGACCCACAGCTGGATGAGACATAAGGGTGGACACTCTTGGGGCTGAGAGGTTTGGTGAGGTTGGGTGAGCAAACGCAGACCCTTTAAAGTAATACTGCGTGCGACCCATCGCATGGGTCCCAAATCTCCAGGTTCAAGGGCATCTTCCTACATCGAAAACATGCATGAGAAACCCAGAAGATGGTACACCGTGTGATGGGGAAAGGTTTCTAAAACGCACCTCATTTCTCATCTCCTTGTGCTCGGGTTCGCCATTCCAGCCACTTTACTAGCAATCTCCCTACTTGGAGCATCAGCACCTTTAACCTCCTGTTCCGTACAGGTTGCAATTTGTCCTGAGGATGAACGGGAAGACGGGGAACCAATGAGAGACTAGCTCTTGGTGTTGGGACAGGCACAGGTCACTCTATTTTCCCATCAGGAAGAAGAATTAACCACAGGCTCAGCCTGCCCCCCGGAACCAGAACAGGGCCTGAAGCCATCCTGCGCTTTTGCGGCCGGCTCCCAAAAAAGCGACTTGTAAAATGGAGCTTCAGGGCACTGCAATTCACAAACCTGCAGAGTTATAAATGATAACTCTCGTCCACAAATATATTGAGGGAAGGCAAAGAAGAGGATTTGAAATCAAGGCAGAATTGCAGGAAACAGATTTCAGGAGGTAGATTCGAATCGCCTTTAAAGCACATGAAAAGCGGCAAAACGTTGACAATGATGCCCTTGGCCAAAAAGGGCGTATGCGTTTTTTCCTGAATATATTCAGGAAAAAACGCATACGCCCTTTTTGGCCAACCAAGCAACCTGGAAAGGCAAATCAGCGCGACAAAGAAGTCTCGCTTCCCATCGGTCAAAAGGGCCATGCTGAAAAAAGTGTCAAAACCAGAAATGCAGGACAGGCCATGGAGAAATGGGAGCCTTGCTACACTGATGGGCGGGATGTAAATTGCCAACAGCCACTCTGGAGAAGTGTACGGTGTGTCCTGAAACATCTAAAAAACACAGCTTAGAGAGCATAGGGCACTTCCACGCATGGGGGGATAAAGCGGGAAAATTGAAAATCAGCAAGACACAAGCACCCCAAAGTTTAGGGCTGCTCTGTTGACAAGGACCTCCACTTCCTTCCACCTTAAATATCCCAGGAAAGCGAAAAATGGATAAAAAAGTTGTGGTCCTTATGTACAATGGAATATCACTCAGCCATGAAATCAATGTCATAAGGCTAGTAGCAGCATGATGAGTGGATTTAGGTAAGACGATTCTAAGTGAAATAAGTCACACAGAAAAGGACACTTCTCATAAGGTGTCACTTATAGAGGGAATGTAAAAACCGTTACACTTGAACTGAATTACAAAACAGAACAGAGTCACACATGCAGAAAACACACTATGGCTGCTTAACGGGAAAGGTGAGGTGGGGTGATACATAAAACAAGAGTTTCAAATTAGCTCAGATACCGTTCCATAAACCCAATATGGAATAGACAAGACCTACTCCTTGCTCAGAGAACTGGACTCAACACGCCCGATTCACCGCACAAGAATATATCTGACCAGTAATAATCTTAAAACCTATGTATTGATATCTCTCTGTTAGTGTGTCAAGTGGGTGTAAAGCGGCCTAAACACAGCCGTGAAAAGCAGCTAAACCCCATTATAAAAAGAAATTACTTTTAAAAACCCATGAAACAAAGACAGGGAAAGAGAGAGAAATTCTTACACAATTCGTTCGGGGGCTGTGATGCAACCTGGATTGACCATATCTAGACCCACAGCTGGATGAGACATAAGGGTGGACACTCTTGGGGCTGAGAGGTTTGGTGAGGTTGGGTGAGCAAACGCAGACCCTTTAAAGTAATACTGCGTGCGACCCATCGCATGGGTCCCAAATCTCCAGGTTCAAGGGCATCTTCCTACATCGAAAACATGCATGAGAAACCCAGAAGATGGTACACCGTGTGATGGGGAAAGGTTTCTAAAACGCACCTCATTTCTCATCTCCTTGTGCTCGGGTTCGCCATTCCAGCCACTTTACTAGCAATCTCCCTACTTGGAGCATCAGCACCTTTAACCTCCTGTTCCGTACAGGTTGCAATTTGTCCTGAGGATGAACGGGAAGACGGGGAACCAATGAGAGACTAGCTCTTGGTGTTGGGACAGGCACAGGTCACTCTATTTTCCCATCAGGAAGAAGAATTAACCACAGGCTCAGCCTGCCCCCCGGAACCAGAACAGGGCCTGAAGCCATCCTGCGCTTTTGCGGCCGGCTCCCAAAAAAGCGACTTGTAAAATGGAGCTTCAGGGCACTGCAATTCACAAACCTGCAGAGTTATAAATGATAACTCTCGTCCACAAATATATTGAGGGAAGGCAAAGAAGAGGATTTGAAATCAAGGCAGAATTGCAGGAAACAGATTTCAGGAGGTAGATTCGAATCGCCTTTAAAGCACATGAAAAGCGGCAAAACGTTGACAATGATGCCCTTGGCCAAAAAGGGCGTATGCGTTTTTTCCTGAATATATTCAGGAAAAAACGCATACGCCCTTTTTGGCCAACCAAGCAACCTGGAAAGGCAAATCAGCGCGACAAAGAAGTCTCGCTTCCCATCGGTCAAAAGGGCCATGCTGAAAAAAGTGTCAAAACCAGAAATGCAGGACAGGCCATGGAGAAATGGGAGCCTTGCTACACTGATGGGCGGGATGTAAATTGCCAACAGCCACTCTGGAGAAGTGTACGGTGTGTCCTGAAACATCTAAAAAACACAGCTTAGAGAGCATAGGGCACTTCCACGCATGGGGGGATAAAGCGGGAAAATTGAAAATCAGCAAGACACAAGCACCCCAAAGTTTAGGGCTGCTCTGTTGACAAGGACCTCCACTTCCTTCCACCTTAAATATCCCAGGAAAGCGAAAAATGGATAAAAAAGTTGTGGTCCTTATGTACAATGGAATATCACTCAGCCATGAAATCAATGTCATAAGGCTAGTAGCAGCATGATGAGTGGATTTAGGTAAGACGATTCTAAGTGAAATAAGTCACACAGAAAAGGACACTTCTCATAAGGTGTCACTTATAGAGGGAATGTAAAAACCGTTACACTTGAACTGAATTACAAAACAGAACAGAGTCACACATGCAGAAAACACACTATGGCTGCTTAACGGGAAAGGTGAGGTGGGGTGATACATAAAACAAGAGTTTCAAATTAGCTCAGATACCGTTCCATAAACCCAATATGGAATAGACAAGACCTACTCCTTGCTCAGAGAACTGGACTCAACACGCCCGATTCACCGCACAAGAATATATCTGACCAGTAATAATCTTAAAACCTATGTATTGATATCTCTCTGTTAGTGTGTCAAGTGGGTGTAAAGCGGCCTAAACACAGCCGTGAAAAGCAGCTAAACCCCATTATAAAAAGAAATTACTTTTAAAAACCCATGAAACAAAGACAGGGAAAGAGAGAGAAATTCTTACACAATTCGTTCGGGGGCTGTGATGCAACCTGGATTGACCATATCTAGACCCACAGCTGGATGAGACATAAGGGTGGACACTCTTGGGGCTGAGAGGTTTGGTGAGGTTGGGTGAGCAAACGCAGACCCTTTAAAGTAATACTGCGTGCGACCCATCGCATGGGTCCCAAATCTCCAGGTTCAAGGGCATCTTCCTACATCGAAAACATGCATGAGAAACCCAGAAGATGGTACACCGTGTGATGGGGAAAGGTTTCTAAAACGCACCTCATTTCTCATCTCCTTGTGCTCGGGTTCGCCATTCCAGCCACTTTACTAGCAATCTCCCTACTTGGAGCATCAGCACCTTTAACCTCCTGTTCCGTACAGGTTGCAATTTGTCCTGAGGATGAACGGGAAGACGGGGAACCAATGAGAGACTAGCTCTTGGTGTTGGGACAGGCACAGGTCACTCTATTTTCCCATCAGGAAGAAGAATTAACCACAGGCTCAGCCTGCCCCCCGGAACCAGAACAGGGCCTGAAGCCATCCTGCGCTTTTGCGGCCGGCTCCCAAAAAAGCGACTTGTAAAATGGAGCTTCAGGGCACTGCAATTCACAAACCTGCAGAGTTATAAATGATAACTCTCGTCCACAAATATATTGAGGGAAGGCAAAGAAGAGGATTTGAAATCAAGGCAGAATTGCAGGAAACAGATTTCAGGAGGTAGATTCGAATCGCCTTTAAAGCACATGAAAAGCGGCAAAACGTTGACAATGATGCCCTTGGCCAAAAAGGGCGTATGCGTTTTTTCCTGAATATATTCAGGAAAAAACGCATACGCCCTTTTTGGCCAACCAAGCAACCTGGAAAGGCAAATCAGCGCGACAAAGAAGTCTCGCTTCCCATCGGTCAAAAGGGCCATGCTGAAAAAAGTGTCAAAACCAGAAATGCAGGACAGGCCATGGAGAAATGGGAGCCTTGCTACACTGATGGGCGGGATGTAAATTGCCAACAGCCACTCTGGAGAAGTGTACGGTGTGTCCTGAAACATCTAAAAAACACAGCTTAGAGAGCATAGGGCACTTCCACGCATGGGGGGATAAAGCGGGAAAATTGAAAATCAGCAAGACACAAGCACCCCAAAGTTTAGGGCTGCTCTGTTGACAAGGACCTCCACTTCCTTCCACCTTAAATATCCCAGGAAAGCGAAAAATGGATAAAAAAGTTGTGGTCCTTATGTACAATGGAATATCACTCAGCCATGAAATCAATGTCATAAGGCTAGTAGCAGCATGATGAGTGGATTTAGGTAAGACGATTCTAAGTGAAATAAGTCACACAGAAAAGGACACTTCTCATAAGGTGTCACTTATAGAGGGAATGTAAAAACCGTTACACTTGAACTGAATTACAAAACAGAACAGAGTCACACATGCAGAAAACACACTATGGCTGCTTAACGGGAAAGGTGAGGTGGGGTGATACATAAAACAAGAGTTTCAAATTAGCTCAGATACCGTTCCATAAACCCAATATGGAATAGACAAGACCTACTCCTTGCTCAGAGAACTGGACTCAACACGCCCGATTCACCGCACAAGAATATATCTGACCAGTAATAATCTTAAAACCTATGTATTGATATCTCTCTGTTAGTGTGTCAAGTGGGTGTAAAGCGGCCTAAACACAGCCGTGAAAAGCAGCTAAACCCCATTATAAAAAGAAATTACTTTTAAAAACCCATGAAACAAAGACAGGGAAAGAGAGAGAAATTCTTACACAATTCGTTCAGGGGCTGTGATGCAACCTGGATTGACCATATCTAGACCCACAGCTGGATGAGACATAAGGGTGGACACTCTTGGGGCTGAGAGGTTTGGTGAGGTTGGGTGAGCAAACGCAGACCCTTTAAAGTAATACTGCGTGCGACCCATCGCATGGGTCCCAAATCTCCAGGTTCAAGGGCATCTTCCTACATCGAAAACATGCATGAGAAACCCAGAAGATGGTACACCGTGTGATGGGGAAAGGTTTCTAAAACGCACCTCATTTCTCATCTCCTTGTGCTCGGGTTCGCCATTCCAGCCACTTTACTAGCAATCTCCCTACTTGGAGCATCAGCACCTTTAACCTCCTGTTCCGTACAGGTTGCAATTTGTCCTGAGGATGAACGGGAAGACGGGGAACCAATGAGAGACTAGCTCTTGGTGTTGGGACAGGCACAGGTCACTCTATTTTCCCATCAGGAAGAAGAATTAACCACAGGCTCAGCCTGCCCCCCGGAACCAGAACAGGGCCTGAAGCCATCCTGCGCTTTTGCGGCCGGCTCCCAAAAAAGCGACTTGTAAAATGGAGCTTCAGGGCACTGCAATTCACAAACCTGCAGAGTTATAAATGATAACTCTCGTCCACAAATATATTGAGGGAAGGCAAAGAAGAGGATTTGAAATCAAGGCAGAATTGCAGGAAACAGATTTCAGGAGGTAGATTCGAATCGCCTTTAAAGCACATGAAAAGCGGCAAAACGTTGACAATGATGCCCTTGGCCAAAAAGGGCGTATGCGTTTTTTCCTGAATATATTCAGGAAAAAACGCATACGCCCTTTTTGGCCAACCAAGCAACCTGGAAAGGCAAATCAGCGCGACAAAGAAGTCTCGCTTCCCATCGGTCAAAAGGGCCATGCTGAAAAAAGTGTCAAAACCAGAAATGCAGGACAGGCCATGGAGAAATGGGAGCCTTGCTACACTGATGGGCGGGATGTAAATTGCCAACAGCCACTCTGGAGAAGTGTACGGTGTGTCCTGAAACATCTAAAAAACACAGCTTAGAGAGCATAGGGCACTTCCACGCATGGGGGGATAAAGCGGGAAAATTGAAAATCAGCAAGACACAAGCACCCCAAAGTTTAGGGCTGCTCTGTTGACAAGGACCTCCACTTCCTTCCACCTTAAATATCCCAGGAAAGCGAAAAATGGATAAAAAAGTTGTGGTCCTTATGTACAATGGAATATCACTCAGCCATGAAATCAATGTCATAAGGCTAGTAGCAGCATGATGAGTGGATTTAGGTAAGACGATTCTAAGTGAAATAAGTCACACAGAAAAGGACACTTCTCATAAGGTGTCACTTATAGAGGGAATGTAAAAACCGTTACACTTGAACTGAATTACAAAACAGAACAGAGTCACACATGCAGAAAACACACTATGGCTGCTTAACGGGAAAGGTGAGGTGGGGTGATACATAAAACAAGAGTTTCAAATTAGCTCAGATACCGTTCCATAAACCCAATATGGAATAGACAAGACCTACTCCTTGCTCAGAGAACTGGACTCAACACGCCCGATTCACCGCACAAGAATATATCTGACCAGTAATAATCTTAAAACCTATGTATTGATATCTCTCTGTTAGTGTGTCAAGTGGGTGTAAAGCGGCCTAAACACAGCCGTGAAAAGCAGCTAAACCCCATTATAAAAAGAAATTACTTTTAAAAACCCATGAAACAAAGACAGGGAAAGAGAGAGAAATTCTTACACAATTCGTTCGGGGGCTGTGATGCAACCTGGATTGACCATATCTAGACCCACAGCTGGATGAGACATAAGGGTGGACACTCTTGGGGCTGAGAGGTTTGGTGAGGTTGGGTGAGCAAACGCAGACCCTTTAAAGTAATACTGCGTGCGACCCATCGCATGGGTCCCAAATCTCCAGGTTCAAGGGCATCTTCCTACATCGAAAACATGCATGAGAAATCCAGAAGATGGTACACCGTGTGATGGGGAAAGGTTTCTAAAACGCACCTCATTTCTCATCTCCTTGTGCTCGGGTTCGCCATTCCAGCCACTTTACTAGCAATCTCCCTACTTGGAGCATCAGCACCTTTAACCTCCTGTTCCGTACAGGTTGCAATTTGTCCTGAGGATGAACGGGAAGACGGGGAACCAATGAGAGACTAGCTCTTGGTGTTGGGACAGGCACAGGTCACTCTATTTTCCCATCAGGAAGAAGAATTAACCACAGGCTCAGCCTGCCCCCCGGAACCAGAACAGGGCCTGAAGCCATCCTGCGCTTTTGCGGCCGGCTCCCAAAAAAGCGACTTGTAAAATGGAGCTTCAGGGCACTGCAATTCACAAACCTGCAGAGTTATAAATGATAACTCTCGTCCACAAATATATTGAGGGAAGGCAAAGAAGAGGATTTGAAATCAAGGCAGAATTGCAGGAAACAGATTTCAGGAGGTAGATTCGAATCGCCTTTAAAGCACATGAAAAGCGGCAAAACGTTGACAATGATGCCCTTGGCCAAAAAGGGCGTATGCGTTTTTTCCTGAATATATTCAGGAAAAAACGCATACGCCCTTTTTGGCCAACCAAGCAACCTGGAAAGGCAAATCAGCGCGACAAAGAAGTCTCGCTTCCCATCGGTCAAAAGGGCCATGCTGAAAAAAGTGTCAAAACCAGAAATGCAGGACAGGCCATGGAGAAATGGGAGCCTTGCTACACTGATGGGCGGGATGTAAATTGCCAACAGCCACTCTGGAGAAGTGTACGGTGTGTCCTGAAACATCTAAAAAACACAGCTTAGAGAGCATAGGGCACTTCCACGCATGGGGGGATAAAGCGGGAAAATTGAAAATCAGCAAGACACAAGCACCCCAAAGTTTAGGGCTGCTCTGTTGACAAGGACCTCCACTTCCTTCCACCTTAAATATCCCAGGAAAGCGAAAAATGGATAAAAAAGTTGTGGTCCTTATGTACAATGGAATATCACTCAGCCATGAAATCAATGTCATAAGGCTAGTAGCAGCATGATGAGTGGATTTAGGTAAGACGATTCTAAGTGAAATAAGTCACACAGAAAAGGACACTTCTCATAAGGTGTCACTTATAGAGGGAATGTAAAAACCGTTACACTTGAACTGAATTACAAAACAGAACAGAGTCACACATGCAGAAAACACACTATGGCTGCTTAACGGGAAAGGTGAGGTGGGGTGATACATAAAACAAGAGTTTCAAATTAGCTCAGATACCGTTCCATAAACCCAATATGGAATAGACAAGACCTACTCCTTGCTCAGAGAACTGGACTCAACACGCCCGATTCACCGCACAAGAATATATCTGACCAGTAATAATCTTAAAACCTATGTATTGATATCTCTCTGTTAGTGTGTCAAGTGGGTGTAAAGCGGCCTAAACACAGCCGTGAAAAGCAGCTAAACCCCATTATAAAAAGAAATTACTTTTAAAAACCCATGAAACAAAGACAGGGAAAGAGAGAGAAATTCTTACACAATTCGTTCGGGGGCTGTGATGCAACCTGGATTGACCATATCTAGACCCACAGCTGGATGAGACATAAGGGTGGACACTCTTGGGGCTGAGAGGTTTGGTGAGGTTGGGTGAGCAAACGCAGACCCTTTAAAGTAATACTGCGTGCGACCCATCGCATGGGTCCCAAATCTCCAGGTTCAAGGGCATCTTCCTACATCGAAAACATGCATGAGAAATCCAGAAGATGGTACACCGTGTGATGGGGAAAGGTTTCTAAAACGCACCTCATTTCTCATCTCCTTGTGCTCGGGTTCGCCATTCCAGCCACTTTACTAGCAATCTCCCTACTTGGAGCATCAGCACCTTTAACCTCCTGTTCCGTACAGGTTGCAATTTGTCCTGAGGATGAACGGGAAGACGGGGAACCAATGAGAGACTAGCTCTTGGTGTTGGGACAGGCACAGGTCACTCTATTTTCCCATCAGGAAGAAGAATTAACCACAGGCTCAGCCTGCCCCCCGGAACCAGAACAGGGCCTGAAGCCATCCTGCGCTTTTGCGGCCGGCTCCCAAAAAAGCGACTTGTAAAATGGAGCTTCAGGGCACTGCAATTCACAAACCTGCAGAGTTATAAATGATAACTCTCGTCCACAAATATATTGAGGGAAGGCAAAGAAGAGGATTTGAAATCAAGGCAGAATTGCAGGAAACAGATTTCAGGAGGTAGATTCGAATCGCCTTTAAAGCACATGAAAAGCGGCAAAACGTTGACAATGATGCCCTTGGCCAAAAAGGGCGTATGCGTTTTTTCCTGAATATATTCAGGAAAAAACGCATACGCCCTTTTTGGCCAACCAAGCAACCTGGAAAGGCAAATCAGCGCGACAAAGAAGTCTCGCTTCCCATCGGTCAAAAGGGCCATGCTGAAAAAAGTGTCAAAACCAGAAATGCAGGACAGGCCATGGAGAAATGGGAGCCTTGCTACACTGATGGGCGGGATGTAAATTGCCAACAGCCACTCTGGAGAAGTGTACGGTGTGTCCTGAAACATCTAAAAAACACAGCTTAGAGAGCATAGGGCACTTCCACGCATGGGGGGATAAAGCGGGAAAATTGAAAATCAGCAAGACACAAGCACCCCAAAGTTTAGGGCTGCTCTGTTGACAAGGACCTCCACTTCCTTCCACCTTAAATATCCCAGGAAAGCGAAAAATGGATAAAAAAGTTGTGGTCCTTATGTACAATGGAATATCACTCAGCCATGAAATCAATGTCATAAGGCTAGTAGCAGCATGATGAGTGGATTTAGGTAAGACGATTCTAAGTGAAATAAGTCACACAGAAAAGGACACTTCTCATAAGGTGTCACTTATAGAGGGAATGTAAAAACCGTTACACTTGAACTGAATTACAAAACAGAACAGAGTCACACATGCAGAAAACACACTATGGCTGCTTAACGGGAAAGGTGAGGTGGGGTGATACATAAAACAAGAGTTTCAAATTAGCTCAGATACCGTTCCATAAACCCAATATGGAATAGACAAGACCTACTCCTTGCTCAGAGAACTGGACTCAACACGCCCGATTCACCGCACAAGAATATATCTGACCAGTAATAATCTTAAAACCTATGTATTGATATCTCTCTGTTAGTGTGTCAAGTGGGTGTAAAGCGGCCTAAACACAGCCGTGAAAAGCAGCTAAACCCCATTATAAAAAGAAATTACTTTTAAAAACCCATGAAACAAAGACAGGGAAAGAGAGAGAAATTCTTACACAATTCGTTCAGGGGCTGTGATGCAACCTGGATTGACCATATCTAGACCCACAGCTGGATGAGACATAAGGGTGGACACTCTTGGGGCTGAGAGGTTTGGTGAGGTTGGGTGAGCAAACGCAGACCCTTTAAAGTAATACTGCGTGCGACCCATCGCATGGGTCCCAAATCTCCAGGTTCAAGGGCATCTTCCTACATCGAAAACATGCATGAGAAACCCAGAAGATGGTACACCGTGTGATGGGGAAAGGTTTCTAAAACGCACCTCATTTCTCATCTCCTTGTGCTCGGGTTCGCCATTCCAGCCACTTTACTAGCAATCTCCCTACTTGGAGCATCAGCACCTTTAACCTCCTGTTCCGTACACGTTGCAATTTGTCCTGAGGATGAACGGGAAGACGGGGAACCAATGAGAGACTAGCTCTTGGTGTTGGGACAGGCACAGGTCACTCTATTTTCCCATCAGGAAGAAGAATTAACCACAGGCTCAGCCTGCCCCCCGGAACCAGAACAGGGCCTGAAGCCATCCTGCGCTTTTGCGGCCGGCTCCCAAAAAAGCGACTTGTAAAATGGAGCTTCAGGGCACTGCAATTCACAAACCTGCAGAGTTATAAATGATAACTCTCGTCCACAAATATATTGAGGGAAGGCAAAGAAGAGGATTTGAAATCAAGGCAGAATTGCAGGAAACAGATTTCAGGAGGTAGATTCGAATCGCCTTTAAAGCACATGAAAAGCGGCAAAACGTTGACAATGATGCCCTTGGCCAAAAAGGGCGTATGCGTTTTTTCCTGAATATATTCAGGAAAAAACGCATACGCCCTTTTTGGCCAACCAAGCA
This sequence comes from Balaenoptera physalus, assembly GCF_965194825.1. Classification (NCBI taxonomy): domain Eukaryota; kingdom Metazoa; phylum Chordata; class Mammalia; order Artiodactyla; family Balaenopteridae; genus Balaenoptera; species Balaenoptera physalus. The sequence continues at coordinate 35,491 of NW_028124516.1, forward strand.
ACCTGGAAAGGCAAATCAGCGCGACAAAGAAGTCTCGCTTCCCATCGGTCAAAAGGGCCATGCTGAAAAAAGTGTCAAAACCAGAAATGCAGGACAGGCCATGGAGAAATGGGAGCCTTGCTACACTGATGGGCGGGATGTAAATTGCCAACAGCCACTCTGGAGAAGTGTACGGTGTGTCCTGAAACATCTAAAAAACACAGCTTAGAGAGCATAGGGCACTTCCACGCATGGGGGGATAAAGCGGGAAAATTGAAAATCAGCAAGACACAAGCACCCCAAAGTTTAGGGCTGCTCTGTTGACAAGGACCTCCACTTCCTTCCACCTTAAATATCCCAGGAAAGCGAAAAATGGATAAAAAAGTTGTGGTCCTTATGTACAATGGAATATCACTCAGCCATGAAATCAATGTCATAAGGCTAGTAGCAGCATGATGAGTGGATTTAGGTAAGACGATTCTAAGTGAAATAAGTCACACAGAAAAGGACACTTCTCATAAGGTGTCACTTATAGAGGGAATGTAAAAACCGTTACACTTGAACTGAATTACAAAACAGAACAGAGTCACACATGCAGAAAACACACTATGGCTGCTTAACGGGAAAGGTGAGGTGGGGTGATACATAAAACAAGAGTTTCAAATTAGCTCAGATACCGTTCCATAAACCCAATATGGAATAGACAAGACCTACTCCTTGCTCAGAGAACTGGACTCAACACGCCCGATTCACCGCACAAGAATATATCTGACCAGTAATAATCTTAAAACCTATGTATTGATATCTCTCTGTTAGTGTGTCAAGTGGGTGTAAAGCGGCCTAAACACAGCCGTGAAAAGCAGCTAAACCCCATTATAAAAAGAAATTACTTTTAAAAACCCATGAAACAAAGACAGGGAAAGAGAGAGAAATTCTTACACAATTCGTTCGGGGGCTGTGATGCAACCTGGATTGACCATATCTAGACCCACAGCTGGATGAGACATAAGGGTGGACACTCTTGGGGCTGAGAGGTTTGGTGAGGTTGGGTGAGCAAACGCAGACCCTTTAAAGTAATACTGCGTGCGACCCATCGCATGGGTCCCAAATCTCCAGGTTCAAGGGCATCTTCCTACATCGAAAACATGCATGAGAAATCCAGAAGATGGTACACCGTGTGATGGGGAAAGGTTTCTAAAACGCACCTCATTTCTCATCTCCTTGTGCTCGGGTTCGCCATTCCAGCCACTTTACTAGCAATCTCCCTACTTGGAGCATCAGCACCTTTAACCTCCTGTTCCGTACAGGTTGCAATTTGTCCTGAGGATGAACGGGAAGACGGGGAACCAATGAGAGACTAGCTCTTGGTGTTGGGACAGGCACAGGTCACTCTATTTTCCCATCAGGAAGAAGAATTAACCACAGGCTCAGCCTGCCCCCCGGAACCAGAACAGGGCCTGAAGCCATCCTGCGCTTTTGCGGCCGGCTCCCAAAAAAGCGACTTGTAAAATGGAGCTTCAGGGCACTGCAATTCACAAACCTGCAGAGTTATAAATGATAACTCTCGTCCACAAATATATTGAGGGAAGGCAAAGAAGAGGATTTGAAATCAAGGCAGAATTGCAGGAAACAGATTTCAGGAGGTAGATTCGAATCGCCTTTAAAGCACATGAAAAGCGGCAAAACGTTGACAATGATGCCCTTGGCCAAAAAGGGCGTATGCGTTTTTTCCTGAATATATTCAGGAAAAAACGCATACGCCCTTTTTGGCCAACCAAGCAACCTGGAAAGGCAAATCAGCGCGACAAAGAAGTCTCGCTTCCCATCGGTCAAAAGGGCCATGCTGAAAAAAGTGTCAAAACCAGAAATGCAGGACAGGCCATGGAGAAATGGGAGCCTTGCTACACTGATGGGCGGGATGTAAATTGCCAACAGCCACTCTGGAGAAGTGTACGGTGTGTCCTGAAACATCTAAAAAACACAGCTTAGAGAGCATAGGGCACTTCCACGCATGGGGGGATAAAGCGGGAAAATTGAAAATCAGCAAGACACAAGCACCCCAAAGTTTAGGGCTGCTCTGTTGACAAGGACCTCCACTTCCTTCCACCTTAAATATCCCAGGAAAGCGAAAAATGGATAAAAAAGTTGTGGTCCTTATGTACAATGGAATATCACTCAGCCATGAAATCAATGTCATAAGGCTAGTAGCAGCATGATGAGTGGATTTAGGTAAGACGATTCTAAGTGAAATAAGTCACACAGAAAAGGACACTTCTCATAAGGTGTCACTTATAGAGGGAATGTAAAAACCGTTACACTTGAACTGAATTACAAAACAGAACAGAGTCACACATGCAGAAAACACACTATGGCTGCTTAACGGGAAAGGTGAGGTGGGGTGATACATAAAACAAGAGTTTCAAATTAGCTCAGATACCGTTCCATAAACCCAATATGGAATAGACAAGACCTACTCCTTGCTCAGAGAACTGGACTCAACACGCCCGATTCACCGCACAAGAATATATCTGACCAGTAATAATCTTAAAACCTATGTATTGATATCTCTCTGTTAGTGTGTCAAGTGGGTGTAAAGCGGCCTAAACACAGCCGTGAAAAGCAGCTAAACCCCATTATAAAAAGAAATTACTTTTAAAAACCCATGAAACAAAGACAGGGAAAGAGAGAGAAATTCTTACACAATTCGTTCGGGGGCTGTGATGCAACCTGGATTGACCATATCTAGACCCACAGCTGGATGAGACATAAGGGTGGACACTCTTGGGGCTGAGAGGTTTGGTGAGGTTGGGTGAGCAAACGCAGACCCTTTAAAGTAATACTGCGTGCGACCCATCGCATGGGTCCCAAATCTCCAGGTTCAAGGGCATCTTCCTACATCGAAAACATGCATGAGAAACCCAGAAGATGGTACACCGTGTGATGGGGAAAGGTTTCTAAAACGCACCTCATTTCTCATCTCCTTGTGCTCGGGTTCGCCATTCCAGCCACTTTACTAGCAATCTCCCTACTTGGAGCATCAGCACCTTTAACCTCCTGTTCCGTACACGTTGCAATTTGTCCTGAGGATGAACGGGAAGACGGGGAACCAATGAGAGACTAGCTCTTGGTGTTGGGACAGGCACAGGTCACTCTATTTTCCCATCAGGAAGAAGAATTAACCACAGGCTCAGCCTGCCCCCCGGAACCAGAACAGGGCCTGAAGCCATCCTGCGCTTTTGCGGCCGGCTCCCAAAAAAGCGACTTGTAAAATGGAGCTTCAGGGCACTGCAATTCACAAACCTGCAGAGTTATAAATGATAACTCTCGTCCACAAATATATTGAGGGAAGGCAAAGAAGAGGATTTGAAATCAAGGCAGAATTGCAGGAAACAGATTTCAGGAGGTAGATTCGAATCGCCTTTAAAGCACATGAAAAGCGGCAAAACGTTGACAATGATGCCCTTGGCCAAAAAGGGCGTATGCGTTTTTTCCTGAATATATTCAGGAAAAAACGCATACGCCCTTTTTGGCCAACCAAGCAACCTGGAAAGGCAAATCAGCGCGACAAAGAAGTCTCGCTTCCCATCGGTCAAAAGGGCCATGCTGAAAAAAGTGTCAAAACCAGAAATGCAGGACAGGCCATGGAGAAATGGGAGCCTTGCTACACTGATGGGCGGGATGTAAATTGCCAACAGCCACTCTGGAGAAGTGTACGGTGTGTCCTGAAACATCTAAAAAACACAGCTTAGAGAGCATAGGGCACTTCCACGCATGGGGGGATAAAGCGGGAAAATTGAAAATCAGCAAGACACAAGCACCCCAAAGTTTAGGGCTGCTCTGTTGACAAGGACCTCCACTTCCTTCCACCTTAAATATCCCAGGAAAGCGAAAAATGGATAAAAAAGTTGTGGTCCTTATGTACAATGGAATATCACTCAGCCATGAAATCAATGTCATAAGGCTAGTAGCAGCATGATGAGTGGATTTAGGTAAGACGATTCTAAGTGAAATAAGTCACACAGAAAAGGACACTTCTCATAAGGTGTCACTTATAGAGGGAATGTAAAAACCGTTACACTTGAACTGAATTACAAAACAGAACAGAGTCACACATGCAGAAAACACACTATGGCTGCTTAACGGGAAAGGTGAGGTGGGGTGATACATAAAACAAGAGTTTCAAATTAGCTCAGATACCGTTCCATAAACCCAATATGGAATAGACAAGACCTACTCCTTGCTCAGAGAACTGGACTCAACACGCCCGATTCACCGCACAAGAATATATCTGACCAGTAATAATCTTAAAACCTATGTATTGATATCTCTCTGTTAGTGTGTCAAGTGGGTGTAAAGCGGCCTAAACACAGCCGTGAAAAGCAGCTAAACCCCATTATAAAAAGAAATTACTTTTAAAAACCCATGAAACAAAGACAGGGAAAGAGAGAGAAATTCTTACACAATTCGTTCGGGGGCTGTGATGCAACCTGGATTGACCATATCTAGACCCACAGCTGGATGAGACATAAGGGTGGACACTCTTGGGGCTGAGAGGTTTGGTGAGGTTGGGTGAGCAAACGCAGACCCTTTAAAGTAATACTGCGTGCGACCCATCGCATGGGTCCCAAATCTCCAGGTTCAAGGGCATCTTCCTACATCGAAAACATGCATGAGAAACCCAGAAGATGGTACACCGTGTGATGGGGAAAGGTTTCTAAAACGCACCTCATTTCTCATCTCCTTGTGCTCGGGTTCGCCATTCCAGCCACTTTACTAGCAATCTCCCTACTTGGAGCATCAGCACCTTTAACCTCCTGTTCCGTACAGGTTGCAATTTGTCCTGAGGATGAACGGGAAGACGGGGAACCAATGAGAGACTAGCTCTTGGTGTTGGGACAGGCACAGGTCACTCTATTTTCCCATCAGGAAGAAGAATTAACCACAGGCTCAGCCTGCCCCCCGGAACCAGAACAGGGCCTGAAGCCATCCTGCGCTTTTGTGGCCGGCTCCCAAAAAAGCGACTTGTAAAATGGAGCTTCAGGGCACTGCAATTCACAAACCTGCAGAGTTATAAATGATAACTCTCGTCCACAAATATATTGAGGGAAGGCAAAGAAGAGGATTTGAAATCAAGGCAGAATTGCAGGAAACAGATTTCAGGAGGTAGATTCGAATCGCCTTTAAAGCACATGAAAAGCGGCAAAACGTTGACAATGATGCCCTTGGCCAAAAAGGGCGTATGCGTTTTTTCCTGAATATATTCAGGAAAAAACGCATACGCCCTTTTTGGCCAACCAAGCAACCTGGAAAGGCAAATCAGCGCGACAAAGAAGTCTCGCTTCCCATCGGTCAAAAGGGCCATGCTGAAAAAAGTGTCAAAACCAGAAATGCAGGACAGGCCATGGAGAAATGGGAGCCTTGCTACACTGATGGGCGGGATGTAAATTGCCAACAGCCACTCTGGAGAAGTGTACGGTGTGTCCTGAAACATCTAAAAAACACAGCTTAGAGAGCATAGGGCACTTCCACGCATGGGGGGATAAAGCGGGAAAATTGAAAATCAGCAAGACACAAGCACCCCAAAGTTTAGGGCTGCTCTGTTGACAAGGACCTCCACTTCCTTCCACCTTAAATATCCCAGGAAAGCGAAAAATGGATAAAAAAGTTGTGGTCCTTATGTACAATGGAATATCACTCAGCCATGAAATCAATGTCATAAGGCTAGTAGCAGCATGATGAGTGGATTTAGGTAAGACGATTCTAAGTGAAATAAGTCACACAGAAAAGGACACTTCTCATAAGGTGTCACTTATAGAGGGAATGTAAAAACCGTTACACTTGAACTGAATTACAAAACAGAACAGAGTCACACATGCAGAAAACACACTATGGCTGCTTAACGGGAAAGGTGAGGTGGGGTGATACATAAAACAAGAGTTTCAAATTAGCTCAGATACCGTTCCATAAACCCAATATGGAATAGACAAGACCTACTCCTTGCTCAGAGAACTGGACTCAACACGCCCGATTCACCGCACAAGAATATATCTGACCAGTAATAATCTTAAAACCTATGTATTGATATCTCTCTGTTAGTGTGTCAAGTGGGTGTAAAGCGGCCTAAACACAGCCGTGAAAAGCAGCTAAACCCCATTATAAAAAGAAATTACTTTTAAAAACCCATGAAACAAAGACAGGGAAAGAGAGAGAAATTCTTACACAATTCGTTCGGGGGCTGTGATGCAACCTGGATTGACCATATCTAGACCCACAGCTGGATGAGACATAAGGGTGGACACTCTTGGGGCTGAGAGGTTTGGTGAGGTTGGGTGAGCAAACGCAGACCCTTTAAAGTAATACTGCGTGCGACCCATCGCATGGGTCCCAAATCTCCAGGTTCAAGGGCATCTTCCTACATCGAAAACATGCATGAGAAACCCAGAAGATGGTACACCGTGTGATGGGGAAAGGTTTCTAAAACGCACCTCATTTCTCATCTCCTTGTGCTCGGGTTCGCCATTCCAGCCACTTTACTAGCAATCTCCCTACTTGGAGCATCAGCACCTTTAACCTCCTGTTCCGTACACGTTGCAATTTGTCCTGAGGATGAACGGGAAGACGGGGAACCAATGAGAGACTAGCTCTTGGTGTTGGGACAGGCACAGGTCACTCTATTTTCCCATCAGGAAGAAGAATTAACCACAGGCTCAGCCTGCCCCCCGGAACCAGAACAGGGCCTGAAGCCATCCTGCGCTTTTGCGGCCGGCTCCCAAAAAAGCGACTTGTAAAATGGAGCTTCAGGGCACTGCAATTCACAAACCTGCAGAGTTATAAATGATAACTCTCGTCCACAAATATATTGAGGGAAGGCAAAGAAGAGGATTTGAAATCAAGGCAGAATTGCAGGAAACAGATTTCAGGAGGTAGATTCGAATCGCCTTTAAAGCACATGAAAAGCGGCAAAACGTTGACAATGATGCCCTTGGCCAAAAAGGGCGTATGCGTTTTTTCCTGAATATATTCAGGAAAAAACGCATACGCCCTTTTTGGCCAACCAAGCAACCTGGAAAGGCAAATCAGCGCGACAAAGAAGTCTCGCTTCCCATCGGTCAAAAGGGCCATGCTGAAAAAAGTGTCAAAACCAGAAATGCAGGACAGGCCATGGAGAAATGGGAGCCTTGCTACACTGATGGGCGGGATGTAAATTGCCAACAGCCACTCTGGAGAAGTGTACGGTGTGTCCTGAAACATCTAAAAAACACAGCTTAGAGAGCATAGGGCACTTCCACGCATGGGGGGATAAAGCGGGAAAATTGAAAATCAGCAAGACACAAGCACCCCAAAGTTTAGGGCTGCTCTGTTGACAAGGACCTCCACTTCCTTCCACCTTAAATATCCCAGGAAAGCGAAAAATGGATAAAAAAGTTGTGGTCCTTATGTACAATGGAATATCACTCAGCCATGAAATCAATGTCATAAGGCTAGTAGCAGCATGATGAGTGGATTTAGGTAAGACGATTCTAAGTGAAATAAGTCACACAGAAAAGGACACTTCTCATAAGGTGTCACTTATAGAGGGAATGTAAAAACCGTTACACTTGAACTGAATTACAAAACAGAACAGAGTCACACATGCAGAAAACACACTATGGCTGCTTAACGGGAAAGGTGAGGTGGGGTGATACATAAAACAAGAGTTTCAAATTAGCTCAGATACCGTTCCATAAACCCAATATGGAATAGACAAGACCTACTCCTTGCTCAGAGAACTGGACTCAACACGCCCGATTCACCGCACAAGAATATATCTGACCAGTAATAATCTTAAAACCTATGTATTGATATCTCTCTGTTAGTGTGTCAAGTGGGTGTAAAGCGGCCTAAACACAGCCGTGAAAAGCAGCTAAACCCCATTATAAAAAGAAATTACTTTTAAAAACCCATGAAACAAAGACAGGGAAAGAGAGAGAAATTCTTACACAATTCGTTCGGGGGCTGTGATGCAACCTGGATTGACCATATCTAGACCCACAGCTGGATGAGACATAAGGGTGGACACTCTTGGGGCTGAGAGGTTTGGTGAGGTTGGGTGAGCAAACGCAGACCCTTTAAAGTAATACTGCGTGCGACCCATCGCATGGGTCCCAAATCTCCAGGTTCAAGGGCATCTTCCTACATCGAAAACATGCATGAGAAACCCAGAAGATGGTACACCGTGTGATGGGGAAAGGTTTCTAAAACGCACCTCATTTCTCATCTCCTTGTGCTCGGGTTCGCCATTCCAGCCACTTTACTAGCAATCTCCCTACTTGGAGCATCAGCACCTTTAACCTCCTGTTCCGTACACGTTGCAATTTGTCCTGAGGATGAACGGGAAGACGGGGAACCAATGAGAGACTAGCTCTTGGTGTTGGGACAGGCACAGGTCACTCTATTTTCCCATCAGGAAGAAGAATTAACCACAGGCTCAGCCTGCCCCCCGGAACCAGAACAGGGCCTGAAGCCATCCTGCGCTTTTGCGGCCGGCTCCCAAAAAAGCGACTTGTAAAATGGAGCTTCAGGGCACTGCAATTCACAAACCTGCAGAGTTATAAATGATAACTCTCGTCCACAAATATATTGAGGGAAGGCAAAGAAGAGGATTTGAAATCAAGGCAGAATTGCAGGAAACAGATTTCAGGAGGTAGATTCGAATCGCCTTTAAAGCACATGAAAAGCGGCAAAACGTTGACAATGATGCCCTTGGCCAAAAAGGGCGTATGCGTTTTTTCCTGAATATATTCAGGAAAAAACGCATACGCCCTTTTTGGCCAACCAAGCAACCTGGAAAGGCAAATCAGCGCGACAAAGAAGTCTCGCTTCCCATCGGTCAAAAGGGCCATGCTGAAAAAAGTGTCAAAACCAGAAATGCAGGACAGGCCATGGAGAAATGGGAGCCTTGCTACACTGATGGGCGGGATGTAAATTGCCAACAGCCACTCTGGAGAAGTGTACGGTGTGTCCTGAAACATCTAAAAAACACAGCTTAGAGAGCATAGGGCACTTCCACGCATGGGGGGATAAAGCGGGAAAATTGAAAATCAGCAAGACACAAGCACCCCAAAGTTTAGGGCTGCTCTGTTGACAAGGACCTCCACTTCCTTCCACCTTAAATATCCCAGGAAAGCGAAAAATGGATAAAAAAGTTGTGGTCCTTATGTACAATGGAATATCACTCAGCCATGAAATCAATGTCATAAGGCTAGTAGCAGCATGATGAGTGGATTTAGGTAAGACGATTCTAAGTGAAATAAGTCACACAGAAAAGGACACTTCTCATAAGGTGTCACTTATAGAGGGAATGTAAAAACCGTTACACTTGAACTGAATTACAAAACAGAACAGAGTCACACATGCAGAAAACACACTATGGCTGCTTAACGGGAAAGGTGAGGTGGGGTGATACATAAAACAAGAGTTTCAAATTAGCTCAGATACCGTTCCATAAACCCAATATGGAATAGACAAGACCTACTCCTTGCTCAGAGAACTGGACTCAACACGCCCGATTCACCGCACAAGAATATATCTGACCAGTAATAATCTTAAAACCTATGTATTGATATCTCTCTGTTAGTGTGTCAAGTGGGTGTAAAGCGGCCTAAACACAGCCGTGAAAAGCAGCTAAACCCCATTATAAAAAGAAATTACTTTTAAAAACCCATGAAACAAAGACAGGGAAAGAGAGAGAAATTCTTACACAATTCGTTCGGGGGCTGTGATGCAACCTGGATTGACCATATCTAGACCCACAGCTGGATGAGACATAAGGGTGGACACTCTTGGGGCTGAGAGGTTTGGTGAGGTTGGGTGAGCAAACGCAGACCCTTTAAAGTAATACTGCGTGCGACCCATCGCATGGGTCCCAAATCTCCAGGTTCAAGGGCATCTTCCTACATCGAAAACATGCATGAGAAACCCAGAAGATGGTACACCGTGTGATGGGGAAAGGTTTCTAAAACGCACCTCATTTCTCATCTCCTTGTGCTCGGGTTCGCCATTCCAGCCACTTTACTAGCAATCTCCCTACTTGGAGCATCAGCACCTTTAACCTCCTGTTCCGTACAGGTTGCAATTTGTCCTGAGGATGAACGGGAAGACGGGGAACCAATGAGAGACTAGCTCTTGGTGTTGGGACAGGCACAGGTCACTCTATTTTCCCATCAGGAAGAAGAATTAACCACAGGCTCAGCCTGCCCCCCGGAACCAGAACAGGGCCTGAAGCCATCCTGCGCTTTTGCGGCCGGCTCCCAAAAAAGCGACTTGTAAAATGGAGCTTCAGGGCACTGCAATTCACAAACCTGCAGAGTTATAAATGATAACTCTCGTCCACAAATATATTGAGGGAAGGCAAAGAAGAGGATTTGAAATCAAGGCAGAATTGCAGGAAACAGATTTCAGGAGGTAGATTCGAATCGCCTTTAAAGCACATGAAAAGCGGCAAAACGTTGACAATGATGCCCTTGGCCAAAAAGGGCGTATGCGTTTTTTCCTGAATATATTCAGGAAAAAACGCATACGCCCTTTTTGGCCAACCAAGCAACCTGGAAAGGCAAATCAGCGCGACAAAGAAGTCTCGCTTCCCATCGGTCAAAAGGGCCATGCTGAAAAAAGTGTCAAAACCAGAAATGCAGGACAGGCCATGGAGAAATGGGAGCCTTGCTACACTGATGGGCGGGATGTAAATTGCCAACAGCCACTCTGGAGAAGTGTACGGTGTGTCCTGAAACATCTAAAAAACACAGCTTAGAGAGCATAGGGCACTTCCACGCATGGGGGGATAAAGCGGGAAAATTGAAAATCAGCAAGACACAAGCACCCCAAAGTTTAGGGCTGCTCTGTTGACAAGGACCTCCACTTCCTTCCACCTTAAATATCCCAGGAAAGCGAAAAATGGATAAAAAAGTTGTGGTCCTTATGTACAATGGAATATCACTCAGCCATGAAATCAATGTCATAAGGCTAGTAGCAGCATGATGAGTGGATTTAGGTAAGACGATTCTAAGTGAAATAAGTCACACAGAAAAGGACACTTCTCATAAGGTGTCACTTATAGAGGGAATGTAAAAACCGTTACACTTGAACTGAATTACAAAACAGAACAGAGTCACACATGCAGAAAACACACTATGGCTGCTTAACGGGAAAGGTGAGGTGGGGTGATACATAAAACAAGAGTTTCAAATTAGCTCAGATACCGTTCCATAAACCCAATATGGAATAGACAAGACCTACTCCTTGCTCAGAGAACTGGACTCAACACGCCCGATTCACCGCACAAGAATATATCTGACCAGTAATAATCTTAAAACCTATGTATTGATATCTCTCTGTTAGTGTGTCAAGTGGGTGTAAAGCGGCCTAAACACAGCCGTGAAAAGCAGCTAAACCCCATTATAAAAAGAAATTACTTTTAAAAACCCATGAAACAAAGACAGGGAAAGAGAGAGAAATTCTTACACAATTCGTTCGGGGGCTGTGATGCAACCTGGATTGACCATATCTAGACCCACAGCTGGATGAGACATAAGGGTGGACACTCTTGGGGCTGAGAGGTTTGGTGAGGTTGGGTGAGCAAACGCAGACCCTTTAAAGTAATACTGCGTGCGACCCATCGCATGGGTCCCAAATCTCCAGGTTCAAGGGCATCTTCCTACATCGAAAACATGCATGAGAAACCCAGAAGATGGTACACCGTGTGATGGGGAAAGGTTTCTAAAACGCACCTCATTTCTCATCTCCTTGTGCTCGGGTTCGCCATTCCAGCCACTTTACTAGCAATCTCCCTACTTGGAGCATCAGCACCTTTAACCTCCTGTTCCGTACAGGTTGCAATTTGTCCTGAGGATGAACGGGAAGACGGGGAACCAATGAGAGACTAGCTCTTGGTGTTGGGACAGGCACAGGTCACTCTATTTTCCCATCAGGAAGAAGAATTAACCACAGGCTCAGCCTGCCCCCCGGAACCAGAACAGGGCCTGAAGCCATCCTGCGCTTTTGCGGCCGGCTCCCAAAAAAGCGACTTGTAAAATGGAGCTTCAGGGCACTGCAATTCACAAACCTGCAGAGTTATAAATGATAACTCTCGTCCACAAATATATTGAGGGAAGGCAAAGAAGAGGATTTGAAATCAAGGCAGAATTGCAGGAAACAGATTTCAGGAGGTAGATTCGAATCGCCTTTAAAGCACATGAAAAGCGGCAAAACGTTGACAATGATGCCCTTGGCCAAAAAGGGCGTATGCGTTTTTTCCTGAATATATTCAGGAAAAAACGCATACGCCCTTTTTGGCCAACCAAGCAACCTGGAAAGGCAAATCAGCGCGACAAAGAAGTCTCGCTTCCCATCGGTCAAAAGGGCCATGCTGAAAAAAGTGTCAAAACCAGAAATGCAGGACAGGCCATGGAGAAATGGGAGCCTTGCTACACTGATGGGCGGGATGTAAATTGCCAACAGCCACTCTGGAGAAGTGTACGGTGTGTCCTGAAACATCTAAAAAACACAGCTTAGAGAGCATAGGGCACTTCCACGCATGGGGGGATAAAGCGGGAAAATTGAAAATCAGCAAGACACAAGCACCCCAAAGTTTAGGGCTGCTCTGTTGACAAGGACCTCCACTTCCTTCCACCTTAAATATCCCAGGAAAGCGAAAAATGGATAAAAAAGTTGTGGTCCTTATGTACAATGGAATATCACTCAGCCATGAAATCAATGTCATAAGGCTAGTAGCAGCATGATGAGTGGATTTAGGTAAGACGATTCTAAGTGAAATAAGTCACACAGAAAAGGACACTTCTCATAAGGTGTCACTTATAGAGGGAATGTAAAAACCGTTACACTTGAACTGAATTACAAAACAGAACAGAGTCACACATGCAGAAAACACACTATGGCTGCTTAACGGGAAAGGTGAGGTGGGGTGATACATAAAACAAGAGTTTCAAATTAGCTCAGATACCGTTCCATAAACCCAATATGGAATAGACAAGACCTACTCCTTGCTCAGAGAACTGGACTCAACACGCCCGATTCACCGCACAAGAATATATCTGACCAGTAATAATCTTAAAACCTATGTATTGATATCTCTCTGTTAGTGTGTCAAGTGGGTGTAAAGCGGCCTAAACACAGCCGTGAAAAGCAGCTAAACCCCATTATAAAAAGAAATTACTTTTAAAAACCCATGAAACAAAGACAGGGAAAGAGAGAGAAATTCTTACACAATTCGTTCAGGGGCTGTGATGCAACCTGGATTGACCATATCTAGACCCACAGCTGGATGAGACATAAGGGTGGACACTCTTGGGGCTGAGAGGTTTGGTGAGGTTGGGTGAGCAAACGCAGACCCTTTAAAGTAATACTGCGTGCGACCCATCGCATGGGTCCCAAATCTCCAGGTTCAAGGGCATCTTCCTACATCGAAAACATGCATGAGAAACCCAGAAGATGGTACACCGTGTGATGGGGATAGGTTTCTAAAACGCACCTCATTTCTCATCTCCTTGTGCTCGGGTTCGCCATTCCAGCCACTTTACTAGCAATCTCCCTACTTGGAGCATCAGCACCTTTAACCTCCTGTTCCGTACACGTTGCAATTTGTCCTGAGGATGAACGGGAAGACGGGGAACCAATGAGAGACTAGCTCTTGGTGTTGGGACAGGCACAGGTCACTCTATTTTCCCATCAGGAAGAAGAATTAACCACAGGCTCAGCCTGCCCCCCGGAACCAGAACAGGGCCTGAAGCCATCCTGCGCTTTTGCGGCCGGCTCCCAAAAAAGCGACTTGTAAAATGGAGCTTCAGGGCACTGCAATTCACAAACCTGCAGAGTTATAAATGATAACTCTCGTCCACAAATATATTGAGGGAAGGCAAAGAAGAGGATTTGAAATCAAGGCAGAATTGCAGGAAACAGATTTCAGGAGGTAGATTCGAATCGCCTTTAAAGCACATGAAAAGCGGCAAAACGTTGACAATGATGCCCTTGGCCAAAAAGGGCGTATGCGTTTTTTCCTGAATATATTCAGGAAAAAACGCATACGCCCTTTTTGGCCAACCAAGCAACCTGGAAAGGCAAATCAGCGCGACAAAGAAGTCTCGCTTCCCATCGGTCAAAAGGGCCATGCTGAAAAAAGTGTCAAAACCAGAAATGCAGGACAGGCCATGGAGAAATGGGAGCCTTGCTACACTGATGGGCGGGATGTACATTGCCAACAGCCACTCTGGAGAAGTGTACGGTGTGTCCTGAAACATCTAAAAAACACAGCTTAGAGAGCATAGGGCACTTCCACGCATGGGGGGATAAAGCGGGAAAATTGAAAATCAGCAAGACACAAGCACCCCAAAGTTTAGGGCTGCTCTGTTGACAAGGACCTCCACTTCCTTCCACCTTAAATATCCCAGGAAAGCGAAAAATGGATAAAAAAGTTGTGGTCCTTATGTACAATGGAATATCACTCAGCCATGAAATCAATGTCATAAGGCTAGTAGCAGCATGATGAGTGGATTTAGGTAAGACGATTCTAAGTGAAATAAGTCACACAGAAAAGGACACTTCTCATAAGGTGTCACTTATAGAGGGAATGTAAAAACCGTTACACTTGAACTGAATTACAAAACAGAACAGAGTCACACATGCAGAAAACACACTATGGCTGCTTAACGGGAAAGGTGAGGTGGGGTGATACATAAAACAAGAGTTTCAAATTAGCTCAGATACCGTTCCATAAACCCAATATGGAATAGACAAGACCTACTCCTTGCTCAGAGAACTGGACTCAACACGCCCGATTCACCGCACAAGAATATATCTGACCAGTAATAATCTTAAAACCTATGTATTGATATCTCTCTGTTAGTGTGTCAAGTGGGTGTAAAGCGGCCTAAACACAGCCGTGAAAAGCAGCTAAACCCCATTATAAAAAGAAATTACTTTTAAAAACCCATGAAACAAAGACAGGGAAAGAGAGAGAAATTCTTACACAATTCGTTCAGGGGCTGTGATGCAACCTGGATTGACCATATCTAGACCCACAGCTGGATGAGACATAAGGGTGGACACTCTTGGGGCTGAGAGGTTTGGTGAGGTTGGGTGAGCAAACGCAGACCCTTTAAAGTAATACTGCGTGCGACCCATCGCATGGGTCCCAAATCTCCAGGTTCAAGGGCATCTTCCTACATCGAAAACATGCATGAGAAACCCAGAAGATGGTACACCGTGTGATGGGGAAAGGTTTCTAAAACGCACCTCATTTCTCATCTCCTTGTGCTCGGGTTCGCCATTCCAGCCACTTTACTAGCAATCTCCCTACTTGGAGCATCAGCACCTTTAACCTCCTGTTCCGTACAGGTTGCAATTTGTCCTGAGGATGAACGGGAAGACGGGGAACCAATGAGAGACTAGCTCTTGGTGTTGGGACAGGCACAGGTCACTCTATTTTCCCATCAGGAAGAAGAATTAACCACAGGCTCAGCCTGCCCCCCGGAACCAGAACAGGGCCTGAAGCCATCCTGCGCTTTTGCGGCCAGCTCCCAAAAAAGCGACTTGTAAAATGGAGCTTCAGGGCACTGCAATTCACAAACCTGCAGAGTTATAAATGATAACTCTCGTCCACAAATATATTGAGGGAAGGCAAAGAAGAGGATTTGAAATCAAGGCAGAATTGCAGGAAACAGATTTCAGGAGGTAGATTCGAATCGCCTTTAAAGCACATGAAAAGCGGCAAAACGTTGACAATGATGCCCTTGGCCAAAAAGGGCGTATGCGTTTTTTCCTGAATATATTCAGGAAAAAACGCATACGCCCTTTTTGGCCAACCAAGCAACCTGGAAAGGCAAATCAGCGCGACAAAGAAGTCTCGCTTCCCATCGGTCAAAAGGGCCATGCTGAAAAAAGTGTCAAAACCAGAAATGCAGGACAGGCCATGGAGAAATGGGAGCCTTGCTACACTGATGGGCGGGATGTAAATTGCCAACAGCCACTCTGGAGAAGTGTACGGTGTGTCCTGAAACATCTAAAAAACACAGCTTAGAGAGCCTAGGGCACTTCCACGCATGGGGGGATAAAGCGGGAAAATTGAAAATCAGCAAGACACAAGCACCCCAAAGTTTAGGGCTGCTCTGTTGACAAGGACCTCCACTTCCTTCCACCTTAAATATCCCAGGAAAGCGAAAAATGGATAAAAAAGTTGTGGTCCTTATGTACAATGGAATATCACTCAGCCATGAAATCAATGTCATAAGGCTAGTAGCAGCATGATGAGTGGATTTAGGTAAGACGATTCTAAGTGAAATAAGTCACACAGAAAAGGACACTTCTCATAAGGTGTCACTTATAGAGGGAATGTAAAAACCGTTACACTTGAACTGAATTACAAAACAGAACAGAGTCACACATGCAGAAAACACACTATGGCTGCTTAACGGGAAAGGTGAGGTGGGGTGATACATAAAACAAGAGTTTCAAATTAGCTCAGATACCGTTCCATAAACCCAATATGGAATAGACAAGACCTACTCCTTGCTCAGAGAACTGGACTCAACACGCCCGATTCACCGCACAAGAATATATCTGACCAGTAATAATCTTAAAACCTATGTATTGATATCTCTCTGTTAGTGTGTCAAGTGGGTGTAAAGCGGCCTAAACACAGCCGTGAAAAGCAGCTAAACCCCATTATAAAAAGAAATTACTTTTAAAAACCCATGAAACAAAGACAGGGAAAGAGAGAGAAATTCTTACACAATTCGTTCGGGGGCTGTGATGCAACCTGGATTGACCATATCTAGACCCACAGCTGGATGAGACATAAGGGTGGACACTCTTGGGGCTGAGAGGTTTGGTGAGGTTGGGTGAGCAAACGCAGACCCTTTAAAGTAATACTGCGTGCGACCCATCACATGGGTCCCAAATCTCCAGGTTCAAGGGCATCTTCCTACATCGAAAACATGCATGAGAAACCCAGAAGATGGTACACCGTGTGATGGGGAAAGGTTTCTAAAACGCACCTCATTTCTCATCTCCTTGTGCTCGGGTTCGCCATTCCAGCCACTTTACTAGCAATCTCCCTACTTGGAGCATCAGCACCTTTAACCTCCTGTTCCGTACAGGTTGCAATTTGTCCTGAGGATGAACGGGAAGACGGGGAACCAATGAGAGACTAGCTCTTGGTGTTGGGACAGGCACAGGTCACTCTATTTTCCCATCAGGAAGAAGAATTAACCACAGGCTCAGCCTGCCCCCCGGAACCAGAACAGGGCCTGAATCCATCCTGCGCTTTTGCGGCCGGCTCCCAAAAAAGCGACTTGTAAAATGGAGCTTCAGGGCACTGCAATTCACAAACCTGCAGAGTTATAAATGATAACTCTCGTCCACAAATATATTGAGGGAAGGCAAAGAAGAGGATTTGAAATCAAGGCAGAATTGCAGGAAACAGATTTCAGGAGGTAGATTCGAATCGCCTTTAAAGCACATGAAAAGCGGCAAAACGTTGACAATGATGCCCTTGGCCAAAAAGGGCGTATGCGTTTTTTCCTGAATATATTCAGGAAAAAACGCATACGCCCTTTTTGGCCAACCAAGCAACCTGGAAAGGCAAATCAGCGCGACAAAGAAGTCTCGCTTCCCAT
This sequence comes from Balaenoptera physalus, assembly GCF_965194825.1. Classification (NCBI taxonomy): domain Eukaryota; kingdom Metazoa; phylum Chordata; class Mammalia; order Artiodactyla; family Balaenopteridae; genus Balaenoptera; species Balaenoptera physalus. Next base: position 53,136 of record NW_028124516.1, read on the forward strand.
CGGTCAAAAGGGCCATGCTGAAAAAAGTGTCAAAACCAGAAATGCAGGACAGGCCATGGAGAAATGGGAGCCTTGCTACACTGATGGGCGGGATGTAAATTGCCAACAGCCACTCTGGAGAAGTGTACGGTGTGTCCTGAAACATCTAAAAAACACAGCTTAGAGAGCATAGGGCACTTCCACGCATGGGGGGATAAAGCGGGAAAATTGAAAATCAGCAAGACACAAGCACCCCAAAGTTTAGGGCTGCTCTGTTGACAAGGACCTCCACTTCCTTCCACCTTAAATATCCCAGGAAAGCGAAAAATGGATAAAAAAGTTGTGGTCCTTATGTACAATGGAATATCACTCAGCCATGAAATCAATGTCATAAGGCTAGTAGCAGCATGATGAGTGGATTTAGGTAAGACGATTCTAAGTGAAATAAGTCACACAGAAAAGGACACTTCTCATAAGGTGTCACTTATAGAGGGAATGTAAAAACCGTTACACTTGAACTGAATTACAAAACAGAACAGAGTCACACATGCAGAAAACACACTATGGCTGCTTAACGGGAAAGGTGAGGTGGGGTGATACATAAAACAAGAGTTTCAAATTAGCTCAGATACCGTTCCATAAACCCAATATGGAATAGACAAGACCTACTCCTTGCTCAGAGAACTGGACTCAACACGCCCGATTCACCGCACAAGAATATATCTGACCAGTAATAATCTTAAAACCTATGTATTGATATCTCTCTGTTAGTGTGTCAAGTGGGTGTAAAGCGGCCTAAACACAGCCGTGAAAAGCAGCTAAACCCCATTATAAAAAGAAATTACTTTTAAAAACCCATGAAACAAAGACAGGGAAAGAGAGAGAAATTCTTACACAATTCGTTCAGGGGCTGTGATGCAACCTGGATTGACCATATCTAGACCCACAGCTGGATGAGACATAAGGGTGGACACTCTTGGGGCTGAGAGGTTTGGTGAGGTTGGGTGAGCAAACGCAGACCCTTTAAAGTAATACTGCGTGCGACCCATCGCATGGGTCCCAAATCTCCAGGTTCAAGGGCATCTTCCTACATCGAAAACATGCATGAGAAACCCAGAAGATGGTACACCGTGTGATGGGGAAAGGTTTCTAAAACGCACCTCATTTCTCATCTCCTTGTGCTCGGGTTCGCCATTCCAGCCACTTTACTAGCAATCTCCCTACTTGGAGCATCAGCACCTTTAACCTCCTGTTCCGTACAGGTTGCAATTTGTCCTGAGGATGAACGGGAAGACGGGGAACCAATGAGAGACTAGCTCTTGGTGTTGGGACAGGCACAGGTCACTCTATTTTCCCATCAGGAAGAAGAATTAACCACAGGCTCAGCCTGCCCCCCGGAACCAGAACAGGGCCTGAAGCCATCCTGCGCTTTTGCGGCCGGCTCCCAAAAAAGCGACTTGTAAAATGGAGCTTCAGGGCACTGCAATTCACAAACCTGCAGAGTTATAAATGATAACTCTCGTCCACAAATATATTGAGGGAAGGCAAAGAAGAGGATTTGAAATCAAGGCAGAATTGCAGGAAACAGATTTCAGGAGGTAGATTCGAATCGCCTTTAAAGCACATGAAAAGCGGCAAAACGTTGACAATGATGCCCTTGGCCAAAAAGGGCGTATGCGTTTTTTCCTGAATATATTCAGGAAAAAACGCATACGCCCTTTTTGGCCAACCAAGCAACCTGGAAAGGCAAATCAGCGCGACAAAGAAGTCTCGCTTCCCATCGGTCAAAAGGGCCATGCTGAAAAAAGTGTCAAAACCAGAAATGCAGGACAGGCCATGGAGAAATGGGAGCCTTGCTACACTGATGGGCGGGATGTAAATTGCCAACAGCCACTCTGGAGAAGTGTACGGTGTGTCCTGAAACATCTAAAAAACACAGCTTAGAGAGCCTAGGGCACTTCCACGCATGGGGGGATAAAGCGGGAAAATTGAAAATCAGCAAGACACAAGCACCCCAAAGTTTAGGGCTGCTCTGTTGACAAGGACCTCCACTTCCTTCCACCTTAAATATCCCAGGAAAGCGAAAAATGGATAAAAAAGTTGTGGTCCTTATGTACAATGGAATATCACTCAGCCATGAAATCAATGTCATAAGGCTAGTAGCAGCATGATGAGTGGATTTAGGTAAGACGATTCTAAGTGAAATAAGTCACACAGAAAAGGACACTTCTCATAAGGTGTCACTTATAGAGGGAATGTAAAAACCGTTACACTTGAACTGAATTACAAAACAGAACAGAGTCACACATGCAGAAAACACACTATGGCTGCTTAACGGGAAAGGTGAGGTGGGGTGATACATAAAACAAGAGTTTCAAATTAGCTCAGATACCGTTCCATAAACCCAATATGGAATAGACAAGACCTACTCCTTGCTCAGAGAACTGGACTCAACACGCCCGATTCACCGCACAAGAATATATCTGACCAGTAATAATCTTAAAACCTATGTATTGATATCTCTCTGTTAGTGTGTCAAGTGGGTGTAAAGCGGCCTAAACACAGCCGTGAAAAGCAGCTAAACCCCATTATAAAAAGAAATTACTTTTAAAAACCCATGAAACAAAGACAGGGAAAGAGAGAGAAATTCTTACACAATTCGTTCGGGGGCTGTGATGCAACCTGGATTGACCATATCTAGACCCACAGCTGGATGAGACATAAGGGTGGACACTCTTGGGGCTGAGAGGTTTGGTGAGGTTGGGTGAGCAAACGCAGACCCTTTAAAGTAATACTGCGTGCGACCCATCGCATGGGTCCCAAATCTCCAGGTTCAAGGGCATCTTCCTACATCGAAAACATGCATGAGAAACCCAGAAGATGGTACACCGTGTGATGGGGAAAGGTTTCTAAAACGCACCTCATTTCTCATCTCCTTGTGCTCGGGTTCGCCATTCCAGCCACTTTACTAGCAATCTCCCTACTTGGAGCATCAGCACCTTTAACCTCCTGTTCCGTACAGGTTGCAATTTGTCCTGAGGATGAACGGGAAGACGGGGAACCAATGAGAGACTAGCTCTTGGTGTTGGGACAGGCACAGGTCACTCTATTTTCCCATCAGGAAGAAGAATTAACCACAGGCTCAGCCTGCCCCCCGGAACCAGAACAGGGCCTGAATCCATCCTGCGCTTTTGCGGCCGGCTCCCAAAAAAGCGACTTGTAAAATGGAGCTTCAGGGCACTGCAATTCACAAACCTGCAGAGTTATAAATGATAACTCTCGTCCACAAATATATTGAGGGAAGGCAAAGAAGAGGATTTGAAATCAAGGCAGAATTGCAGGAAACAGATTTCAGGAGGTAGATTCGAATCGCCTTTAAAGCACATGAAAAGCGGCAAAACGTTGACAATGATGCCCTTGGCCAAAAAGGGCGTATGCGTTTTTTCCTGAATATATTCAGGAAAAAACGCATACGCCCTTTTTGGCCAACCAAGCAACCTGGAAAGGCAAATCAGCGCGACAAAGAAGTCTCGCTTCCCATCGGTCAAAAGGGCCATGCTGAAAAAAGTGTCAAAACCAGAAATGCAGGACAGGCCATGGAGAAATGGGAGCCTTGCTACACTGATGGGCGGGATGTAAATTGCCAACAGCCACTCTGGAGAAGTGTACGGTGTGTCCTGAAACATCTAAAAAACACAGCTTAGAGAGCATAGGGCACTTCCACGCATGGGGGGATAAAGCGGGAAAATTGAAAATCAGCAAGACACAAGCACCCCAAAGTTTAGGGCTGCTCTGTTGACAAGGACCTCCACTTCCTTCCACCTTAAATATCCCAGGAAAGCGAAAAATGGATAAAAAAGTTGTGGTCCTTATGTACAATGGAATATCACTCAGCCATGAAATCAATGTCATAAGGCTAGTAGCAGCATGATGAGTGGATTTAGGTAAGACGATTCTAAGTGAAATAAGTCACACAGAAAAGGACACTTCTCATAAGGTGTCACTTATAGAGGGAATGTAAAAACCGTTACACTTGAACTGAATTACAAAACAGAACAGAGTCACACATGCAGAAAACACACTATGGCTGCTTAACGGGAAAGGTGAGGTGGGGTGATACATAAAACAAGAGTTTCAAATTAGCTCAGATACCGTTCCATAAACCCAATATGGAATAGACAAGACCTACTCCTTGCTCAGAGAACTGGACTCAACACGCCCGATTCACCGCACAAGAATATATCTGACCAGTAATAATCTTAAAACCTATGTATTGATATCTCTCTGTTAGTGTGTCAAGTGGGTGTAAAGCGGCCTAAACACAGCCGTGAAAAGCAGCTAAACCCCATTATAAAAAGAAATTACTTTTAAAAACCCATGAAACAAAGACAGGGAAAGAGAGAGAAATTCTTACACAATTCGTTCGGGGGCTGTGATGCAACCTGGATTGACCATATCTAGACCCACAGCTGGATGAGACATAAGGGTGGACACTCTTGGGGCTGAGAGGTTTGGTGAGGTTGGGTGAGCAAACGCAGACCCTTTAAAGTAATACTGCGTGCGACCCATCGCATGGGTCCCAAATCTCCAGGTTCAAGGGCATCTTCCTACATCGAAAACATGCATGAGAAACCCAGAAGATGGTACACCGTGTGATGGGGAAAGGTTTCTAAAACGCACCTCATTTCTCATCTCCTTGTGCTCGGGTTCGCCATTCCAGCCACTTTACTAGCAATCTCCCTACTTGGAGCATCAGCACCTTTAACCTCCTGTTCCGTACAGGTTGCAATTTGTCCTGAGGATGAACGGGAAGACGGGGAACCAATGAGAGACTAGCTCTTGGTGTTGGGACAGGCACAGGTCACTCTATTTTCCCATCAGGAAGAAGAATTAACCACAGGCTCAGCCTGCCCCCCGGAACCAGAACAGGGCCTGAATCCATCCTGCGCTTTTGCGGCCGGCTCCCAAAAAAGCGACTTGTAAAATGGAGCTTCAGGGCACTGCAATTCACAAACCTGCAGAGTTATAAATGATAACTCTCGTCCACAAATATATTGAGGGAAGGCAAAGAAGAGGATTTGAAATCAAGGCAGAATTGCAGGAAACAGATTTCAGGAGGTAGATTCGAATCGCCTTTAAAGCACATGAAAAGCGGCAAAACGTTGACAATGATGCCCTTGGCCAAAAAGGGCGTATGCGTTTTTTCCTGAATATATTCAGGAAAAAACGCATACGCCCTTTTTGGCCAACCAAGCAACCTGGAAAGGCAAATCAGCGCGACAAAGAAGTCTCGCTTCCCATCGGTCAAAAGGGCCATGCTGAAAAAAGTGTCAAAACCAGAAATGCAGGACAGGCCATGGAGAAATGGGAGCCTTGCTACACTGATGGGCGGGATGTAAATTGCCAACAGCCACTCTGGAGAAGTGTACGGTGTGTCCTGAAACATCTAAAAAACACAGCTTAGAGAGCATAGGGCACTTCCACGCATGGGGGGATAAAGCGGGAAAATTGAAAATCAGCAAGACACAAGCACCCCAAAGTTTAGGGCTGCTCTGTTGACAAGGACCTCCACTTCCTTCCACCTTAAATATCCCAGGAAAGCGAAAAATGGATAAAAAAGTTGTGGTCCTTATGTACAATGGAATATCACTCAGCCATGAAATCAATGTCATAAGGCTAGTAGCAGCATGATGAGTGGATTTAGGTAAGACGATTCTAAGTGAAATAAGTCACACAGAAAAGGACACTTCTCATAAGGTGTCACTTATAGAGGGAATGTAAAAACCGTTACACTTGAACTGAATTACAAAACAGAACAGAGTCACACATGCAGAAAACACACTATGGCTGCTTAACGGGAAAGGTGAGGTGGGGTGATACATAAAACAAGAGTTTCAAATTAGCTCAGATACCGTTCCATAAACCCAATATGGAATAGACAAGACCTACTCCTTGCTCAGAGAACTGGACTCAACACGCCCGATTCACCGCACAAGAATATATCTGACCAGTAATAATCTTAAAACCTATGTATTGATATCTCTCTGTTAGTGTGTCAAGTGGGTGTAAAGCGGCCTAAACACAGCCGTGAAAAGCAGCTAAACCCCATTATAAAAAGAAATTACTTTTAAAAACCCATGAAACAAAGACAGGGAAAGAGAGAGAAATTCTTACACAATTCGTTCGGGGGCTGTGATGCAACCTGGATTGACCATATCTAGACCCACAGCTGGATGAGACATAAGGGTGGACACTCTTGGGGCTGAGAGGTTTGGTGAGGTTGGGTGAGCAAACGCAGACCCTTTAAAGTAATACTGCGTGCGACCCATCGCATGGGTCCCAAATCTCCAGGTTCAAGGGCATCTTCCTACATCGAAAACATGCATGAGAAACCCAGAAGATGGTACACCGTGTGATGGGGAAAGGTTTCTAAAACGCACCTCATTTCTCATCTCCTTGTGCTCGGGTTCGCCATTCCAGCCACTTTACTAGCAATCTCCCTACTTGGAGCATCAGCACCTTTAACCTCCTGTTCCGTACAGGTTGCAATTTGTCCTGAGGATGAACGGGAAGACGGGGAACCAATGAGAGACTAGCTCTTGGTGTTGGGACAGGCACAGGTCACTCTATTTTCCCATCAGGAAGAAGAATTAACCACAGGCTCAGCCTGACCCCCGGAACCAGAACAGGGCCTGAAGCCATCCTGCGCTTTTGCGGCCGGCTCCCAAAAAAGCGACTTGTAAAATGGAGCTTCAGGGCACTGCAATTCACAAACCTGCAGAGTTATAAATGATAACTCTCGTCCACAAATATATTGAGGGAAGGCAAAGAAGAGGATTTGAAATCAAGGCAGAATTGCAGGAAACAGATTTCAGGAGGTAGATTCGAATCGCCTTTAAAGCACATGAAAAGCGGCAAAACGTTGACAATGATGCCCTTGGCCAAAAAGGGCGTATGCGTTTTTTCCTGAATATATTCAGGAAAAAACGCATACGCCCTTTTTGGCCAACCAAGCAACCTGGAAAGGCAAATCAGCACGACAAAGAAGTCTCGCTTCCCATCGGTCAAAAGGGCCATGCTGAAAAAAGTGTCAAAACCAGAAATGCAGGACAGGCCATGGAGAAATGGGAGCCTTGCTACACTGATGGGCGGGATGTAAATTGCCAACAGCCACTCTGGAGAAGTGTACGGTGTGTCCTGAAACATCTAAAAAACACAGCTTAGAGAGCATAGGGCACTTCCACGCATGGGGGGATAAAGCGGGAAAATTGAAAATCAGCAAGACACAAGCACCCCAAAGTTTAGGGCTGCTCTGTTGACAAGGACCTCCACTTCCTTCCACCTTAAATATCCCAGGAAAGCGAAAAATGGATAAAAAAGTTGTGGTCCTTATGTACAATGGAATATCACTCAGCCATGAAATCAATGTCATAAGGCTAGTAGCAGCATGATGAGTGGATTTAGGTAAGACGATTCTAAGTGAAATAAGTCACACAGAAAAGGACACTTCTCATAAGGTGTCACTTATAGAGGGAATGTAAAAACCGTTACACTTGAACTGAATTACAAAACAGAACAGAGTCACACATGCAGAAAACACACTATGGCTGCTTAACGGGAAAGGTGAGGTGGGGTGATACATAAAACAAGAGTTTCAAATTAGCTCAGATACCGTTCCATAAACCCAATATGGAATAGACAAGACCTACTCCTTGCTCAGAGAACTGGACTCAACACGCCCGATTCACCGCACAAGAATATATCTGACCAGTAATAATCTTAAAACCTATGTATTGATATCTCTCTGTTAGTGTGTCAAGTGGGTGTAAAGCGGCCTAAACACAGCCGTGAAAAGCAGCTAAACCCCATTATAAAAAGAAATTACTTTTAAAAACCCATGAAACAAAGACAGGGAAAGAGAGAGAAATTCTTACACAATTCGTTCGGGGGCTGTGATGCAACCTGGATTGACCATATCTAGACCCACAGCTGGATGAGACATAAGGGTGGACACTCTTGGGGCTGAGAGGTTTGGTGAGGTTGGGTGAGCAAACGCAGACCCTTTAAAGTAATATTGCGTGCGACCCATCGCATGGGTCCCAAATCTCCAGGTTCAAGGGCATCTTCCTACATCGAAAACATGCATGAGAAACCCAGAAGATGGTACACCGTGTGATGGGGAAAGGTTTCTAAAACGCACCTCATTTCTCATCTCCTTGTGCTCGGGTTCGCCATTCCAGCCACTTTACTAGCAATCTCCCTACTTGGAGCATCAGCACCTTTAACCTCCTGTTCCGTACAGGTTGCAATTTGTCCTGAGGATGAACGGGAAGACGGGGAACCAATGAGAGACTAGCTCTTGGTGTTGGGACAGGCACAGGTCACTCTATTTTCCCATCAGGAAGAAGAATTAACCACAGGCTCAGCCTGCCCCCCGGAACCAGAACAGGGCCTGAATCCATCCTGCGCTTTTGCGGCCGGCTCCCAAAAAAGCGACTTGTAAAATGGAGCTTCAGGGCACTGCAATTCACAAACCTGCAGAGTTATAAATGATAACTCTCGTCCACAAATATATTGAGGGAAGGCAAAGAAGAGGATTTGAAATCAAGGCAGAATTGCAGGAAACAGATTTCAGGAGGTAGATTCGAATCGCCTTTAAAGCACATGAAAAGCGGCAAAACGTTGACAATGATGCCCTTGGCCAAAAAGGGCGTATGCGTTTTTTCCTGAATATATTCAGGAAAAAACGCATACGCCCTTTTTGGCCAACCAAGCAACCTGGAAAGGCAAATCAGCGCGACAAAGAAGTCTCGCTTCCCATCGGTCAAAAGGGCCATGCTGAAAAAAGTGTCAAAACCAGAAATGCAGGACAGGCCATGGAGAAATGGGAGCCTTGCTACACTGATGGGCGGGATGTAAATTGCCAACAGCCACTCTGGAGAAGTGTACGGTGTGTCCTGAAACATCTAAAAAACACAGCTTAGAGAGCATAGGGCACTTCCACGCATGGGGGGATAAAGCGGGAAAATTGAAAATCAGCAAGACACAAGCACCCCAAAGTTTAGGGCTGCTCTGTTGACAAGGACCTCCACTTCCTTCCACCTTAAATATCCCAGGAAAGCGAAAAATGGATAAAAAAGTTGTGGTCCTTATGTACAATGGAATATCACTCAGCCATGAAATCAATGTCATAAGGCTAGTAGCAGCATGATGAGTGGATTTAGGTAAGACGATTCTAAGTGAAATAAGTCACACAGAAAAGGACACTTCTCATAAGGTGTCACTTATAGAGGGAATGTAAAAACCGTTACACTTGAACTGAATTACAAAACAGAACAGAGTCACACATGCAGAAAACACACTATGGCTGCTTAACGGGAAAGGTGAGGTGGGGTGATACATAAAACAAGAGTTTCAAATTAGCTCAGATACCGTTCCATAAACCCAATATGGAATAGACAAGACCTACTCCTTGCTCAGAGAACTGGACTCAACACGCCCGATTCACCGCACAAGAATATATCTGACCAGTAATAATCTTAAAACCTATGTATTGATATCTCTCTGTTAGTGTGTCAAGTGGGTGTAAAGCGGCCTAAACACAGCCGTGAAAAGCAGCTAAACCCCATTATAAAAAGAAATTACTTTTAAAAACCCATGAAACAAAGACAGGGAAAGAGAGAGAAATTCTTACACAATTCGTTCGGGGGCTGTGATGCAACCTGGATTGACCATATCTAGACCCACAGCTGGATGAGACATAAGGGTGGACACTCTTGGGGCTGAGAGGTTTGGTGAGGTTGGGTGAGCAAACGCAGACCCTTTAAAGTAATACTGCGTGCGACCCATCGCATGGGTCCCAAATCTCCAGGTTCAAGGGCATCTTCCTACATCGAAAACATGCATGAGAAACCCAGAAGATGGTACACCGTGTGATGGGGAAAGGTTTCTAAAACGCACCTCATTTCTCATCTCCTTGTGCTCGGGTTCGCCATTCCAGCCACTTTACTAGCAATCTCCCTACTTGGAGCATCAGCACCTTTAACCTCCTGTTCCGTACAGGTTGCAATTTGTCCTGAGGATGAACGGGAAGACGGGGAACCAATGAGAGACTAGCTCTTGGTGTTGGGACAGGCACAGGTCACTCTATTTTCCCATCAGGAAGAAGAATTAACCACAGGCTCAGCCTGCCCCCCGGAACCAGAACAGGGCCTGAATCCATCCTGCGCTTTTGCGGCCGGCTCCCAAAAAAGCGACTTGTAAAATGGAGCTTCAGGGCACTGCAATTCACAAACCTGCAGAGTTATAAATGATAACTCTCGTCCACAAATATATTGAGGGAAGGCAAAGAAGAGGATTTGAAATCAAGGCAGAATTGCAGGAAACAGATTTCAGGAGGTAGATTCGAATCGCCTTTAAAGCACATGAAAAGCGGCAAAACGTTGACAATGATGCCCTTGGCCAAAAAGGGCGTATGCGTTTTTTCCTGAATATATTCAGGAAAAAACGCATACGCCCTTTTTGGCCAACCAAGCAACCTGGAAAGGCAAATCAGCGCGACAAAGAAGTCTCGCTTCCCATCGGTCAAAAGGGCCATGCTGAAAAAAGTGTCAAAACCAGAAATGCAGGACAGGCCATGGAGAAATGGGAGCCTTGCTACACTGATGGGCGGGATGTAAATTGCCAACAGCCACTCTGGAGAAGTGTACGGTGTGTCCTGAAACATCTAAAAAACACAGCTTAGAGAGCATAGGGCACTTCCACGCATGGGGGGATAAAGCGGGAAAATTGAAAATCAGCAAGACACAAGCACCCCAAAGTTTAGGGCTGCTCTGTTGACAAGGACCTCCACTTCCTTCCACCTTAAATATCCCAGGAAAGCGAAAAATGGATAAAAAAGTTGTGGTCCTTATGTACAATGGAATATCACTCAGCCATGAAATCAATGTCATAAGGCTAGTAGCAGCATGATGAGTGGATTTAGGTAAGACGATTCTAAGTGAAATAAGTCACACAGAAAAGGACACTTCTCATAAGGTGTCACTTATAGAGGGAATGTAAAAACCGTTACACTTGAACTGAATTACAAAACAGAACAGAGTCACACATGCAGAAAACACACTATGGCTGCTTAACGGGAAAGGTGAGGTGGGGTGATACATAAAACAAGAGTTTCAAATTAGCTCAGATACCGTTCCATAAACCCAATATGGAATAGACAAGACCTACTCCTTGCTCAGAGAACTGGACTCAACACGCCCGATTCACCGCACAAGAATATATCTGACCAGTAATAATCTTAAAACCTATGTATTGATATCTCTCTGTTAGTGTGTCAAGTGGGTGTAAAGCGGCCTAAACACAGCCGTGAAAAGCAGCTAAACCCCATTATAAAAAGAAATTACTTTTAAAAACCCATGAAACAAAGACAGGGAAAGAGAGAGAAATTCTTACACAATTCGTTCGGGGGCTGTGATGCAACCTGGATTGACCATATCTAGACCCACAGCTGGATGAGACATAAGGGTGGACACTCTTGGGGCTGAGAGGTTTGGTGAGGTTGGGTGAGCAAACGCAGACCCTTTAAAGTAATACTGCGTGCGACCCATCGCATGGGTCCCAAATCTCCAGGTTCAAGGGCATCTTCCTACATCGAAAACATGCATGAGAAACCCAGAAGATGGTACACCGTGTGATGGGGAAAGGTTTCTAAAACGCACCTCATTTCTCATCTCCTTGTGCTCGGGTTCGCCATTCCAGCCACTTTACTAGCAATCTCCCTACTTGGAGCATCAGCACCTTTAACCTCCTGTTCCGTACAGGTTGCAATTTGTCCTGAGGATGAACGGGAAGACGGGGAACCAATGAGAGACTAGCTCTTGGTGTTGGGACAGGCACAGGTCACTCTATTTTCCCATCAGGAAGAAGAATTAACCACAGGCTCAGCCTGCCCCCCGGAACCAGAACAGGGCCTGAAGCCATCCTGCGCTTTTGCGGCCGGCTCC